>NC_081409.1:170405912-170598412 GCF_030272615.1 Cryptomeria japonica
AGAGTGTTGGAGGCAAAATATAATATGATACAATAGTAAGTTAAATGCTCAGAACTCTTCAACCTCAGTATGCTATAAGAGTATTGGCAATCCAAGAACTTAGATCTATTTCAAAAGATAAGGTAACTGTTGATTCATTGATTGGTAAGATTACATCTTTTGAGTTAAATAGTTTTGACAATACTATGACAAAATCTACTGAATTTGCCTTTAAATCTTCTGTTACCGGTTCATCTTATAGAAAAGGAAAAGATGTATCATGAGTTCAAGACAAGTCATGGAAGCAACCGGGAAAATGAAAATCAAGATCAAGTGATGGAACTTGAGGCATTGTTAGCAAAGATATTTCCAAGAGGCACTAGTAAGTATAGAGGAAAGCTACCTTAGAAGTGTTTCTCTTGTAATAAAATTGGTCATATTGCTGCTAACTTCTCTAACACTGATAAGAAAGAAAATTTTAGAAGATTCAAAGGAAAGGGAAAGAAACATTGTTATGTTGCAGTAGATGAAGGTGTGACTGATGAGGAATCTAAAGAAGATGATGACAATGAAGAAATTGTGTTTGTAGCTATGAAGGAGGAACTGTCTGATAAAAAGGCACTAGTATCTCATATGGAGACTAGTGATGAATGGATTATAGACAGTGGTTTCTCACACCACATGACCAGAGACAAAAGTAAGTTCATAATCCTTAATGAATTTGATGGAGGTGTTGTTAGATTTGGGAACAACTCTCCCTACATGGTGAAAGGTAAAGGTTCAATCTCTCTAAATGGAAAGAGTAATGCTGATGATGTATTTTGGGTTGACAGTCTTAAGCATAATCTTTTAAGTGTTGGTCAGCTCAATGATAATGGTTATTTTCTTGAATTTAACAGTGGAGTCTGCAAAATTCTTGGAGGTAATGGTGAACTGATTGCTATCGAGAAGCAAACTAGAGGTAACTTATTCCATTTCAATAGTAATGTTAATAATTATCTGTTTGCAAGAATGGAAGATAGTTGGTTATGGCATAAGAGATGTTGTCATGTTAATTTTGATAATCCGATTAAGATAAGCAAGTCATGTTTTGTAAGAGGATTACCCCAACTTGTCAAACTAGATAGTGTGATATGCAAAGATTGTCAAATTGGTAAGATGACCTCTATTTCTTTCAAGAGCAAGAATGGTATTTCTGAGAATGTTTTAGATTTGGTACATACTGATCTTTGTGGCCCTATGAGAACAAAGAGTTATTATGGTGATAGGTATTTCATGATCTTCATCGATAAATATTCTAAAATGATGTGGGTAACATTTTTGAGAGAGAAATCAGAAGCAATAAATATATTTAAATCATTTAGTGCTCTAGTTGAGAAGGAAACTGAGGAGGTGAATTCACATCTATTGAATTTGTTAAGTATTGTGATGAACAATGTATAAGGAGACAGATGTCAGCTCCGAGGCACCACAATAGAATGAAATTGTAGAAAAGATGAACAGAACAATAGTTGAAGCTACAAGAACCATGTTATTAAAAGGTAATGTATCCAAAATGTTTTGCAGACAATCATTCTGTACTATTGTATATACTTGAAACCAGGTACTGGTAAATAGAGATAATAATAGGACACCCTATGAGCTATGGTATGGAAAAAAATCCTTGCGTTAGTTATTTTAAAATTTTTGGAAGTCAATGTTTTATCAAGAGAGATAACTGAGAAGTTTGATGCAAAATATGATGAATACTAAGAGGGGGGGGGGGGGGGGTGAATTAGTATGTCAAAAATCTCTGTACTTAAACACTTACACAGTCTGAATATAAACTGGTAAAACAGTCTAACAGACAGAATAGTTATCACACATGCAAACCAAAATGCGAATAAAGCATTCACCCACAAAAGCAATACAACCATAACACAATCTATTTGACGTGGAAACCCAACTAGGAAAAACCATGATGAGATGGAACTCACAAGTAACTATATGCAGAATAGAAACCAAACCAGTTAAGGTCAGACCGATTAAGGTCTTACAATGCTCTTCACTAGAACAGATCCTATTAGGAATCTCAATCTTTGTTAGGAGATAAGTCTGATTAAAGACTACCTTGTTAGAGGATTTTAGATTCATAGAAGTGAACCACCTTGTTAGAGGATTTTACAAAGGCTTTGAGGCCTACTCGGTTAAGGGCTACAAAATTGTCAAAGATGTGAGTAATCAACAAGTGTTTGATCTATTTTATAGCACAAACTGCTTGGTTAGATCCAGTATAGCTCACTGCTAATGCATTCTAGCATTACTTCAGTCTTCTCTGTCTCTTTCTGTTTGCAACTCGATCTTCTCAGATAAGATCGCTCTTACAACAACTCAACTACCACCTTAAACCCTAGCCACAACATAAATCCTTTCAGCAATAGTTACAACAACTCAAAACTCTAGACATGATGTCCTTTTAAAGGAATCTGATTTCATGTCGATCCAGTAGGATTACATTACAATTTCCTAGGTTAAATGAATCTAGACATACTCAGTAACACAACACAAAAAGCACCATCAGTGTGTCGGCACCGTCAATCAATCGGTGGGTTGGTAACTCATCACAAAATGCCGGTTGGTAACTCATCACAGAGTATTACCGGTTCATACAAAATACCAGTTGCCAGTTTGACAGAAATGAAGACTAATAAGAATGTGTTATGCCGCTTTGCTCCCTTGTACCAGTTGAGATCTACGAATCGCTTGGGGTTGTTATGCCGCTTCAGACCGGGAAACACATTCTACAAAATCATTAGTCTAAAGACTAGAATACAACATACCGGTTGGAACAAATACCAGTTGAGCTCTAGCTCATATATATAAAGGGGATCTCAATACAAGTGTGTGTCCATCAATGACAATCACAGCATAAACATCAAAAATATCAACAATCTCCCCATTTGGCATTGATGGCAACACTGAGGAAAATAAAATTTTGACATCTAAGTGTTTTACAACAAAAACTTGCCATTTACAAAATTGCTCCCCCTAAGCATATAAACTATCCCTTAATCAACACAATGTATAGAAATTTTGCATACAGAGCATAATCATTGAGACATCAGAGCATATAGCATATATCAAGATTTCAAAAATAGATACATCTCCCTATTTGTCTTCAAAATAGATAGAGTATTGCTCCCCCTATATCAAAAGATCAAAATTTTAAAACCAAAAACAGATACTTCTCCCCCTTTGCCAATAATGACAAAGTACCACTGAACAACCCTATTTCCATTTGATATAAAAAAAAGTTTATGACAACAATGAATAATATTTGTCAAAAACCGATTTATAGTCCTGCAAAAATTGTTTCATGGATAGAGACCAGGACTCAAGTAAGGAGGTGGCCACTTCTTTTTCTATTTGCATCTGGTATACCTGTTCCTCCATGGCATCAACTGTGCTCAGCTCCTGCATGACTGTCAAGGCATCCAGGTTTAGATAACACTTCTAAAGAATTTGTAGACGTGGAAGTAAAACCAGTTGTAGCTCCTGCAAATCTTTAGAATGTGTACTGATCTCTTGCTCTATTTTGGCTAATTGGATCTGGAACCGGTGAACGGTTTTCCCATATGTTGCAAAGGAATCATAAGGTGTCTTAAATGTGCCCAAGTAGGACTGTAAGTCCGTTTCAAGCTTTTGCTTCTTGGCTAGCACATCATCGCAGAATAGATGAGGTTGACACATTTTTCTTAGTAGCAAGTTTCCCTCATCCAAGACATTCCTTATGTCCTTTTGGTCTTTCAGCAGTTCAGTCCTAAGCTCATTCATCCTTTTCACCAGACCAATGTTAAGAGCCTTTTGGTGCTCTTTCTTGACATTTGCCTTAGCTGCTTCTTCCAAGCTCTGCACCTGATCATCCACTACAGTACATAGTAGTTTGAGTTGTTCTAGTGATGATTCAGTGTCAGGAAGATTGGTACTGGGGATTAAACCGGTAAGGGTGTCTACAGCCGCCTGAATTATGTCCTGTTCCTTTTTCTTGCGAATGATCTCAAGGCACTCTTGAGCAACCTTGATGCTTTGCATAAGCTCTGACTCACTTGCAGATTGGAGATCGATAGGACTGGAGATATCAGCCGGTTTGGCTTGACTCCTGGTTGCCTTCGGAGTCTCCATTTGAGTGCTCTCCATTGCTTTTGCTACCTTGTCTGCTTCTCCCTTCTTCCTTTTCTCTGCTTCTTTCTCTTGTTCCTTATCTTTCTCTTCTTTCTTTTTCCTATCTTCTTCTTTCCTCTTCTCCTCTTCTTTCTCTTTTTCTTCATTCTTCTTCTTTTCTTCCTCTTCCATCTTTTTCTTCTCTTCCTCTTCCTTCTTCTTCTTTTCTTCCTCTTCCTTCTTCTTCTTTTCTTCCTCTTCTTTCTTCCTCTTCTCTTCCTCTTCTTTCTTCTTCCTTTCATGTTCTTGCTTCTTCTCCTCTTCATCTTTTCATTTTTCCTTTTCCTCTTTTCTATTTTTCTCATCTTCATCCCTCTTCTTCTTCTCTTCCTGTTCTTGGGCCCCTTCCTGTGTGTCCTTAGCTTTGTCACCACCCTGTTTGGCTTGTTGCCCCTATTCTGTTCCCTCAGAAGGTATGTCCTGAGTGATATCTTCTACATCCAAGGCATTGACATCAATAGTGTCGATTGGTTCTTCAACCAGGTTTCCTTCCTCATCAAAAACTTCATCCGGTTTGGATACAGCCAGTTCTTTTTCCACTTGGAGGTTGGCCATTTTTGCTTTGTGAGAGTTGATAGCATAATCCATATGCTGATGAGTATCTTTTTCAACATCATCAATTCTCCCCTCCAGCAACCAGAGTCTTCTTCTCCTTGTGAAGAAGAGACCTTTATTTTGATCCAAGACATCAAATAATTCTGAATTTGAGAGGTCGGGAAAGTACTATGCAAAGAATTTCTCCCTAATCTCCTATTCTTTTTCAATGGAAATGCGCCATTTATTATCTAATGCTTTAAATAAAGAATCTGGTGTTTGAGATTTAATCTATGATGACAACCGGTCATTTTTACACAAATAAATGATGATTTCCTGTAATACTTCTTCCCTTTCCTCATCACAAAAATCATCATAGTAATTGATGCCCTCCTAAATGGCACAAGGTTAGCGAATGATAAACAACACCAAAGACACAAAAACCATTAGTGTTAGTCAATCAAAAACTAATCTAAAAAGGCATACCAAGAGAGACACTAAAAGCATGCTAATGTATCTAATGAACAAAACAAAGATTATGAGGCATCTCCAACTGCCTCTTAGCATGGCCTTAGCTCCTTCTCCCTTGTTCCTCTCCTCTCCAAGTTCCAAAATAGTGTAGCTCTCAGCAGCTTTTTGCACTATGGATGCTTATGGAGGATTGAGATTTAATATTAAGCTTCAAATATGAAATGAAAAGCTAAATACTATGCTATTGATACTAAAATGATTGATTTTACCAAAAAGACAAGATGTTAGATTGCTTATGCTAAATGCTCTCTAAAATGTCTATAGCTTAGATGCATACAAGTTTTCAGGATCTGGATTATGAAGGAATGGGCTTTATTTATAGGAAAAATGGAGCAATGGATGGACAGGATTGAAAGGTTTAATCAAGGGTCAAGCTTGAAAGTTGGGGATCCATGTGCACAATTTGCACCAATAAAATAGTGACAAGTGTCAACACAGGATTGGGTTGAGAGAAGAGGTTGGAGGCATTAAAGGCCTGAGAAGACCTCATGGTTATCTAGAGGCTAAGGGTCAAGTCTAAGTTAGGATTACCCACTGGATTAGGAGTTAATGCAAGGATAAACCTTTGTGCAAATGATTAAGAGATAATCATGGTCAAAGCATTAAAGGCTTGATGAGACCCTTGGGTTGGGTAGAGGTTGAGTCAAAACAAATGTTTTAACCATGTGGAAAGGTTTGGGTTAACCATTAATGGTTATTGGAGACTTTGTGGATTAAGTGGTTGAAAGTTGAAAGCCTTTAATGGCTATCAAAGACTTTGAGGATTTAAGTGGTTGAAGGTTGAAAACCTTTAATGGTTATCCAAGACTTTGAGGATTTTGAGAAGTGACTTCCCTTTGCTTAGGAATGTGACAATATTTAGGGGATGGATTAGACTAACTAGGAAGGGGTTAAAAGAATCTAGAAGAGGATTAGATTTTGCAAGTGGATTTGGTGGGTGAGGGAAAATAGGATTTTATTTAAAATAAAAATTCATTTATTTCAAAATGTGTGCAAGTTGCATTTGTAAGAAAATGCAAGTGGGGTGGGGATAATGATTTAAATAAATGTTTTATTTAATTTATTTAAAAGAGGAATAGGGGGATATAATTAAATAAATTGATTTTATTTATTTAATTGAATGGAATTTGATTTAATGAAATAATTAAAATAAATTGAATAATTTATTTAATTAATAGAAGAATGTTTGGAGATGAATTAATTAAATATTAATTTAATTAACTGATGGCTAGTGGATTTTTAATCAAATAAATACGAAATATTCATTTAATTAAAATGGACAGATTTGTGTGACTACATTTGCCCCTCTTTGAGACGGTGCGGTTTATCGCGTCGTTTCAAAGAAAGAAAAATAGGTGTGGAGAAATGCCCCATAAAATGTAAATTTAATGGGTGGTATGCCCCCTCGAGAGATGGGCCGAATTTTTTTGAAAAATCGGGCGATCTCTCGGAAAAGAACGAAAATTGGCAGGGTGGTAGAAGAGAAGAAGTTAGGCATACGAGTGAAAAATAGAAGAAAACGGGAGAAACATGGAGAAATGGGGGGCTCGGGAAGTTCACGGGGACCACGGCGATGAGCGGGGTGAAGTTACGGTGACCACGAAGGGTATAAATGGGGTGAAAGGGGTGAAAACAGGATCATTTGTGACCGCGACCAGTTGAAAACGAGAGCTTTGATAGTGACATTTGGAGGAGCAAGGAGTAGCTACGATGCCGATTCCGATCACCGAGCACAGATTCGAGCGAGTCCGACGGTTCCAGCGCCCAGAGGACTACGGACCAGCGGTACGCAAATTTGAAAACTCAATTTTCATGCATTTTTGATAGGTTTTTAGCTGAGTCCAAGTCAAGTCGGAGCAAGAGCACTGGAACTCTGGTTTTGGCACTTTTGCTCCATAAACTAGCGCTATTGTGCCGCAATGGCGCTATTGTGCTCTTGTTTAAGCGCGTTTGTGTTGATTAGCGCTATTGTATGCAAGTATTAGCGCTATTGACTAAGTAGCACTATTGTAGGATGAATTGAGCGCTATTGTTTTTAAAGAGCGCTATTGTATAGTTGTTTTAGCACGTTTGTAGTTGTAGCGCTTTTGTATAGCTTTTTGAGCGCTTTTGATATAGTTGTAGCGCTATTGTTGAAAATAGCGCTTTTGTGGGTAAAATAGCACTTTTGCCTTAGGATAAAGAGATGCCTCAGTGTTGGACAAAACAAATCTCCTGATGCCAATGATTGATGGATGGCGAGGTGAAGTGGGAGTTGTTTTGAACCATAGCAGCCCGATGAGACTTAAGTCATTTGTTAGGATAAATGTTTGTTGAAGTCTAGGTGGCCATGATTGCTTACCTGTTAAGACCCGAAGATACTTGATCAAAGTATCTGATGATAGTCTAGGTTTAAACTTAAGAAAGTTTGAAAACAAAACAACTGATGGTGATTGATGAATGTTTATGTGCAGGAGGATCTGCGCGTGTTGCAGTTACGCTTGCGTCATCCTGTGACACAGGGGTTACGGGACCGATTGACTCAGACTAAGATTGATTGCATTACTATGACTGGTTTGTATGAGGTGATGCACATGCCCATGATTCGTATGAATCACGGTTTGATTACAACATTGGCAAAGCGGTGGCATAGTGAGACGTGCACCTTTCATTTGGCACAGGGAGAGATGACTGTGACCTTAGAGGATGTGTGGCGCATCCTTCGGATTCCAATTCGAGGGGAGCTAGTCACATATGACAGATCCTGGGGGACGCTTTCATGTCAGAGGATTTTTGATGAGGATGTATATATTGATGATAGCTCAATCGCATGGGAGGATATAGCGGCACTATATGAGCCCCTTCCAGCAGTGTTGTCAGGGATTGTGGGACGACTTCTGTGTCTAGACAGGTGGTCACATGGATTGGCAGTGGGATGGGGACAAGTGATAGAGATGATGATGACCGAGGGGACCCGATTTGCATGGGGGCCGTGCGTGCTGGCGCACATGTATCAAGAGCTCCACGAGGTAGTGTACCGAGGGAGGGGTTCTCTAGCAATGGGCATGACGCTGCTACATGTTTGGGCATGGGAGCACCTACCAGTGACTCGACCAGTGAGTCTTAGATTCTGAGCCGTTGACCAGCCATACATGTTTATGTACAGTGGCATGATGAGTCAGCCCCACTTGGGGAAGTTAGAGTGGTGGCGACGGGCATTGGATGACTTAGATGCAGTGATATGGCAGCCATACTTGGAGTGTGAGCCATGGGAGGATGACGCAGAGGCACTACCGTATGTGTTCATGACCCGATTTCTCATTGGGAGGACCTCATATCATGTGGAGAGACAAGTGCCGGGGAGAGTGATGAGGCAGTTTGGATGACAGCAGGGACTGCCTAGCGGATCAGGGGAGTATGCACGAGTGATTCGGGAGAGGTATGCATGGGGTCCAGTGCTACCTTATGATCAGGCACTAGCAGAGTTTCAGACACTGCAGGCAAGGCCATGGGACCTACGACCGAGAGTCGTTGATGCAAGGGTTACAGAGGAGTATACATAGTACCGAGCGGCACACCCGATCCGACGGATATCAGACCCGACAGAGCCGATCCCAACTTTTGAGGATGAGAGGGGACGGGGACGAGCACGGAGAGCAGGAGGTCGAGGAGGAGGAGGAGGAGGTGGGGGAGGAGGAGGCGAAGGAGATGGAGGTGGCGGAGGAGGAGGTGGGTTGGGGATGCCGAGGCAGCGGAGAGGGAGAGGTGGACTACCTCTTCAGATATCATAGGGACCTTTGATGTAGGGAGGAGTGCAGCTGAGTGGGAGGGGGATGGAGAGAGAGATCCCGAGGGATAGAGGAGTGGGGATTGCTGGAGAGGGTGGTGCAAGGGAGGGACCTTTGGGAGAGGGTGATACAGGTGAGGGACCTATTGGAGAAGGTGATACAGGTGAGGCAGCGATTGACACGAGAGAGAGAGCTGCTGGAGATCTGCGGGATCATATGATAGTTTATTTGCAGACCCGGATAGAGAGATTAGAGGAGGAGGTAGCAGCTAGGGATGTGCAGCTATTTGCATGTGAGTCAGAGCTGACGATGGTGCTGCGGGAGAGAGATACTGCGGTGGAGAGATTGGCCGAGCTGCAGGAGAGGGTTCGGATTGGAGTAGGAGCACAGGGTCCTATAGGGGAGGTGATGAGGGAGATGCGGCGAGCGCAGGTGGAGATAGAGTATTGGCGGGGCTTATATGAGCAGGTTGTACCAGTTAGCCAGCGAGCTTTCAGCTATTCGCAGATGCGGCAGGCCAGATTAGAGCGATCGCAGGAGTACAGAGTAGTGGGGGTGTGATGGGTCCTCTACGGCAGGAGAGATCAGGGGATGCAGGAGGGAGTGGGGGTTTGATGAGGCCTCCACGGAGAGATGGATCAGGTGGTGCAGGCACTAGTGGTGGAGCAGGTAGAGGTGGTGGTGGTGGTACAACATCTGGCTAGAGCGGCATTTGAGAGAGCATTTTGCATATATATTGTATCATTGTTTATTTATGGACTGTATCTTGGATGGCTTTTGGTAGCCGATTTTGTAGACATCATTGTACTCTGATATATGAGATGATATATATGAGGAGATCCCATATTTTGATGATATGCATTTGATTATGTATGGATGTATATGCATGATGATGATTTATTGCTTAGATGGATATGTGTACATGTATGCATTTGATGAGATGTTTCCTATATGCATGTTGTTATGATGATGTATGATGTTGGATACTGACATATGAATGCAGGTTTATATATGTATGGTTTTGATTTGTTTGATGCAATGCTTTATGTATTTAATGTCATGATGATGATGTATGCTTATGATGATTTATGAATAGGATTTTGTTGTTTTCTATGCAATGATAATGATGAGATGATTTTAATGTAATGGTTGAATGAATGATGTTATGTATGAATATGCATCTAGATGTTTGTCAAATGAATGCAATATGGATAAACAAAATGCAAAGTACAAATGTTTATATGATAATGTGTTAAATGAATGCATATGCATAATGGATATAATATGTTAAGAACCAATGTTTTATAAACAAATGGATTTTATGATTCTAAATGCTTTAAATATGATTTAAGTATAAATGATAATGGGATTCTAATAACTGCACCGTAATGCAATTAAAAGGAATATAATGAATGCCATGCGAATGGATCCTAAAAATAAGCATAATAAGATACTTAGGGAATGGATGAACGAATGCACCTTTTTACTGAATGAATGGATGAATGTATACAATAACAAATGATAAAGGATAATAAAAATGATGATGGAGAATCAACACTATATGAATGCCTTATTAAATGATTTAAAACAATCAAAGACAATTGAATCCCATGAATGAATCTAATTGTTTATGATTGATGCAATGCTACAAAATGATTAATGAAAACTAAATGGCAAGAAAATGAACTATATGAAAAGTTAAAAAAAATGACATGAATTTTTTAATGCAAAATGCAACTCAATGTTTAATGCAAGATGCAACTAAATGTGAGGATGATATGATCATGAGGAATGCAAGGTTTGTAAGACGTTGCATGATGCATTGATGATGTATCAGAGTACTCGATCATGATTGTATCCAAGACCAGCTTAATTTTCTCATTTTTGCATATAAAACCTCTATATGAATAAGTGAACGGATGGGTGATATGCAACATAATGCAATATATAAACAGATGAGATGAAATGACGATCCATAGTGCTCTATTTTCATCATTGAGCTTTAAAATGTTGGAAGAGAATACAAGCATCTTGACATAATGATTCAAGATGACCTGAGTATTTCTTTCATGGATTTTATGTAGCAAGTTAATACAAACGACTTGATATAAGGGATCAAGTCGACCAGAGTATTGCTTGCGGAACAGACAAGGATTATCTCCTTTCATGCATGACTTGGATCGTCCTCCTTGATCTTAGGCTGATCATATCCTGAGACAAGTACATACCATACTAAGAGATAACACCTTTATCCAGTTTGGATGAGGTAGGAGGAACCAAAGGAAGAGCATTGTACCTGCAAACAAACATTATATACATAAAGAATAAAGAATATGGATCCTTGGTAATGGTTCATGCCCATATGGTCGAGGTATATGCTGTAGTCAGCAAGCCATAGTGATCTAGGACTACATTTTTGCCTGTGATCACGTAGCTTGGTGAACTTCCCACGTAGACACCATTAGTACATGCCCCAATACTTCATCGGAAATAATGTGCAATCGATACAAAACAATGCTGAAAGATGCTGATACAGATAAACAAACGATTATACTCACAAATCAACCAAGTATTTGATAGCCTAACAGAATTTTCTTGTCAAAGAAAACGTCATCTTGTCTTTGTTTTGGTAAGGAAGGATGCATCCTTGTTGAAGACAGTTTGATTGTTGATGTTGATTGTGTGGTTGATTGGTAAATGGTCATTGTGTGAGTAGTTTTATCAATGTTTATTTTGGTATCTGCATGGATGAGTATGTACAAGGTGTTGCCATGTTTTTGTGTGATTTTCAATGTTTTTGTCAATGTTTTTGGATTTTGAATTGTTTTGAATGTTTTTGGTATTTTTGCGAGATATTTTTGAATGTTTTTGGATTTTTGATGATTGTTTGAATGAAGAACTTAATGAATCATAAGACAATGTAGAATCCACTTCCATCAATAGGTTAAAGGCATTGCCCCCAGTTTTAGACATGACTTATGAAAAAGCGGAACGCAAGATGCATGAAGTATTTTTCATAATTGCAGAGGAATAACAAGCCATGTTTTTTTTTGGATGGATGGATGTATGTATGAAGTAGATGTGATCGCAACAAGTCTGAAAGACAATGGAGCCATAGCCTTTATGAGTGGCGCCTGTTTGCCAGGTTTTCACCATCGTACTTACCCAAGGTGCCACTGGAGTGGTTGTTCACTGTTTGGATGCATGATTTTTCTTTACTTTTTTTTTTGAATGTTTTTGTATTTTCTTCAAGACATTTTTCTGAATGTTTTTGGTATTTTCTGGTATGTAGGGGAGTCTGATGCTCTGTACAGCTTAGGTATAAAACCATTTGAGGTGCATGCTGTTGATTGGATCTGCAAGCGGTTCTCCTTCTGATGTAGCCAACTGATATGCCCCGGACCCGAATACAGCAGTGACAACATATGGGCCTAGCCAGTTTGATTCAAACTTGCCCTGATGTTCTCTGTGTGGTTGGTTGCGAGGATTCTCTCAAAGAACAAGATCACCTACCTCAAATGTATGAGGTCTAACTCGGTGATTGTAGCTTCTGCTCATGCGCTGCTGATAGGCTTTGAGATGGTTGTATGCAGTTTGTCGCTTCTCATCAAGTAACTCTAAGTCCTGAAGACGTGAGACTCTGTAAGCTTCATCATCAATGAGATTGTGCAAGGAAACCCGTAGTGACGGTATCTCGACCTCAATAGGCAAGATAGCTTCTGCACCATAGACCAATGAATAAGGAGTTGCGCCTGTAGGGGTCCGAATGCTAGTTCGATATGCCCATAGCGCTGGATTGAGTTGAACATGCCAATCATGGCCAACATCATTGACTGTTTTCTTTAGGATCCTCAATATGTTTTTATTGGATGCTTCGGCCTGACCATTGCCTTGTGGGTAATAGGGGGTGGAAAAGCGGTGTTGGATATGAAATTTCTCACAAAGTTCACGGATATCCTGATTTTTGAAAGGGAGACCGTTATCTGTGACAATGGACATGGGTACACCATACCGGCAGATGATGTAGTTGAGGATGAATGAGGCGATCTGCTTGCCGGTGACTTGGGTAAGTGGAACAGCTTTGATCCACTTTGTGAAATATTCGATGGCGGTAATAATGAATTTGTGGCCATTGGATGAAGATGGATGAATCTTACCCACAAGGTCAAGGCCCCATTGACAAAAAGGCCATGGTGTCGTGATTGGTTGCAGTTCCTGAGCTGGTGCATGTATCAGGTCGCCATGAACTTGAAATTTCTTGCATTTTCTGACAAAGTAGTAGGAATCCTTTTCCATAGATGGCCAATAATAGCCAGCTCGCAGGAGTTTCTTGGCGAGTGATGGACCACTTGAATGAGTCCCACAAATTCCTTCATGTACCTCTTCTAAAGCCTTTGTTATCTCATCTTGTTCCAGACATCGAAGGAGAGTACCATCAAGACCACGTCGGTATAGGGTTTCAGCAATAATGGTATATCGAGCAGTTTGGCGAATGAAGGTTTTTCGTTGGTTATTCGATTGGTTGGGAGGAAGGGTGTGATCGCGAAGATAGGTGTAGAACTCACTGTACCATGGGGATTCAGAACCGACAAGGCGACATATCATTTTAGATTCAGGGATATCATAAGAGGGGATCCAAAGTTGTTCTACCAAGAACTCGTAGCGTGTTGAATTCTGTGGAAGATCTAGGAGAGATGCGATGGTAGCCATAGCGTTAGCAACTCGATTCTGATCTCTTGGTATTTGCTCAAAAATGATAGTAGTAAATGATGTCTTTAGATTGTCCACCATTTGCTTATATGGCATGAGTTTATCATCCTTGGTCTGATATTCATCTGTTGCTTGTCGAATGACTAGTTGGGAATCGCCATATACTTGCAGTTCTTGTAATTTCCATTGGATGGCTAACCTGAGTCCTGTGATCAAGGCCTCATACTCGGCTATATTGTTTGTGCATGGAAATGTGAGCCTGTAAGACTTCGGGATGCTATCACCCTGAGGTGTGATAAACAGAATGCCGGCCCCCGAGCCGTGCCTAGTGTATGAACCATCAAAATAAAGTTTCCATGGTTGTGCTGCTGTGATCATGAATATCTCCTCATCTGGAAAATTGGAAATAAGAGGATGATCACCTATGAGTGGTGCATCGGCCAACTGATCTGCAATAACCTGACCTTTGATAGCTTTACGGTCTACATACTCGATATCAAATTCACTTAGAATCATCACCCATTTGGCCAAACGGCCTGTCAATGCTGCTTTGCTAAGTAAATACTTGAGTGGATCAATCTTTGCAATGAGTTGTACCTTGTGTGTTAACAAATAGTGCCTCAGTTTAGTGGCTGCTAGGATTACTGCTAGACAAGCTCGCTCAATAGGTGTGTAATTGAGTTCATAGCCCACTAGTGTGCGAGAGATGTAGTATACAGCACACTCTTTGCCTTCTGCATTATGTTGTGCCAGTAGTACACCCAATGCTGTACTTGTTGTTGAGATATAAAGTAACAACGTTCTACTTGGATCTGGTGGCATTAGCAATGGTGGATTCATGAGATAGTCTTTAAGCGTTTGAAATGCTTGCTGGCATCGGGCATCCCACTGAAAGCGGATGTTCTTGTGTAGCAGGTGTGTAAATGGGTGACACTTATCAGCCAGTTGTGCAATGAATCTTCGGATGGATTGAAGCCGTCCTTGTAATGTCCTTAGCTGACTGATATTCTTTGGAGGTGGCATGTCCATGATTGCTTTTACCTTTGCTGGGTCGACCTCAATGCCTTTGCTTGAGACAATGTATCCTAGAAGCTTCCCGGAGGTTACTCCAAAGACACATTTCTTTGGGTTGAGTCGAACATGATATTGTTCCAGTCTATCAAAGATTTTATCTAAGATGTGGAGATGTCCTTCTTTAGTGAGTGATTTTGCTAGTAAGTCATCCACATAATCTTCCATCATGGTATGCATCATGTCATGGAAGATGGTGGTCATTGCTCTTTGATAGGTCGCTCCTGCATTCTTTAGACCGAAATGCATTACATTCCAGCAATATGTGCCCCATGGACATGTGAAGGCTGTCTTATGTTGATCTTCTGGTGCGATCTTTATCTGATTGTATCCTGAAAAGCCATCCATGAGTGAAAGCATGGCATGTCTTGCTGTCAGATCCACTATGATGTCGATATTTGGAAGGGGGAAGTCATCCTTAGGACATGCCTTATTCAGATCTTTGAAGTCAGTACAAATGCGGATGCCCCCTTTTGGTTTGCCGACTGGCACAATATTGGAGATCCATTCTGCATAATCAATTGGTCTAATGAAACCAACATCTAGGAGTTTCTTGAGTTCTATTTTGACTAGCACTGCAATTTGAGGATGCATCTTACGAAGCTTTTGCTTGACAGGTTTGGCTCCTTCTGCTACGGTGAGGTGATGCATGACTAAATCAGGATCAAGCCTAGGCATGTCGGCATATGACCATGCAAAGTTGATCTGACGCTTCTGGAAGAACTCTATAAATTGAGGCTGTTCCTCTGGAGTGAGAAGAGATGCCAGATGTATGATATGAGGATTTTCAGGAGTCCCCACATTGTATTCTTTGGTTTCCTTGATGAGAATCGTTGATCGTTCCTGTTGTGCATTAGCAGGGAGAATGTCAAACCCTTCATCCTCAGGTGCCTCAGAGAGGTTTTCACCATTGGATACAATCTTTCTTTTTACTTTTGTTAGATCAAACAGTGCCACAGTGTGGTTCTCACTGGAAGATCCATGTTTTATTGTTATATTTTTGCAGCTTAAAGGTTTGGCATCCGCCCCGAAGTATGCTGCACTATTAAGTTCAATGGCGAATCCAGCTTTGTGATCCCCACTTGGTAGATTATCCCGTAATTTCAAAAAGTCAATGATGGCCTCATCGTTTTGGAAGAGGTCAAGACATGGGGGATTTGGTTGGTTCCATTCGATGAGTTCAGGGTGGATAATGGCCATTACTTCATCGATCAGGTTAAGTGCATTAGATGTATCAGTGAGGGTTAAGACAGTGTGGTGAAGGTCGTTGATGGTACTTTCCCTGTTAGAATCAGGCGTAGGATGAGACGTAGGGTCTGTGGAAGATGTTTCCAGCTCAGAAACCCAAGTGGTCTTTATCTGTGCTTCTCCGTAAATAGGTATGTCTTTGTGTGGCGGAGGTGGTGATGTGTCTTCCTAATCTGAAGTCTTAAGCTGTACAGAATCAAATTCCCACTCCTATGAGTCGGTCTCTGAATCACTTTCCAGCATCCGATTTCTATACCATACTGGGATGTCTTTAGAGTTAAACACGGTAGGTGTGATTGGTTTATGTATCTTTGTAGTAATCGATGTGGCAGGAAGTTTGATAGGGATGAAAGGATTTGTGACTAGAAGTATCGGCAGTGTTGACTCAGTGACTTCTGTTGGAACTGCTGATGCCATAGATGTTGCTGCGGGTTTTGATACAGTTGCTGCTGCTAATGGTGCCGCTGATGGAATTACGAGTTCGTTTGATGGGATGAGTGACATTGGTGATGGTGGAGTTGTGAGCCTCGATGGGGCAGTGGGGATAGTGCTTGATGGTGCTTTGATTATGAAAGGTGTCCTTTTGGCAGTAGGTTGACAAAAGGGTTTGCAGGGTTTCCCTTTGAATTTTAATTTAGGAAAGATCTCTTTTTCAAAGCCGAGGCCTGTATTTCCTTTGGGCATGAATTCTGGCAGCAGATGTTCATGTCGTCCTTGTTTGCAATATCCCAAAGCACTCTGACCATCATACCCCATTCTTTGCATAATGAGGAGGCCTTTGCCATACTGGTCCGTAGGAAGTGTAACTCGTGGTATATCGATGGTGATGGGATCCTTATAGATCCATTCCGCCAGGTCCTCATCTTGTGTTTCTTCCTCTTGACTCTTTCCAAGAACGAAAGGTGTCAGGGCACATGCAGGCGTGATTAGTGGTTGCTGGAGTAACTGCTATGGTTTACCATGTGTTCTAGGAGAAGTGGGCATTTGTCCCACACAAAAGAGCTGACTCAAGTTATATTCTCCAGGACCTTCCTCTGCTACCTTCATTTTAAGCTTTTCTTGCTTGGGCATAGTGGTGTTCGAACTGGCAAGAGAGGCGGGACTTACATATGATGTGGAGGTAATGGCTTCCCTATTATTAGGAACAGTAATCTCTGGTTGATGGCTGATATTATGGCAAAATGCAAAGGGATTTGCATCGCCCAGGATTGTGATCTTTGTACCGTTACGTGGGAACTTGATACATTGATGGTAGGTAGATGGAACAGCTTGCATGGCATGTATCCAAGGTCTCCCTAATAATAGATTATATGGCAGAGGAAGGTCCAAAACCTGACAAATTATGTGCTTTACCACAAGACCGACTCGGATTGGTAGTACCACAGCTCCTTTGGATGAACGCTCTACATCATCATAGGCCTTGATGGTGATCTTCTTGCGAGGATCCACTGATTCTATTGCATATCCCAATGCTGTGACCAACTGTAGTGTGCAAATGTTTAGGCCTACTCCATTATCGATCAAGACTCGCTTGATCCTGTGTTGGTTGATAAAGCCTTCAATGTGTAGCGAAGCATTATGAGGTTGTCGGAAAGAAGAGTTGTCACTTTCGGAAAAAGTGAGACAAGGTGATGACTTTAGATTTCCAACCATGGCTTGAAATTGGTCCATATTTAGATTTGCAGGGACTAACGCTTCTTCAAGTGCTTGATCCAAGATAGTTTTATGAGAGGGTGATAGATGCAAAAGCTCCAAAATGGATATAAGTGTAGGGGTTTTGTCTAATTGTTCCACAAGATTGTACTGCATTGGGACGGAGGTGGTGCCTTGTGGAGCTACCTTGATGGTGACCTTGCCATGACGTGTAACAACATTGCAATTTGAGGTGGGATTTTTGAAGGTGATAGTTGCAATTTGTTCACTGGCATCATACAAGTGATTTACAGTGTAGTTATACGCAGCCTGCGTATAATCAGTGGTATCAGTGCCTCGCTGGGAAGTGGAAGGACCCCTTTGATCTTGTGATGGAAGTGGATTTTTGAACATCAGATGATCATTATTGGTTGTTTTTGGGTCATGTCCTTCAATTTTGATTTCTCCTCGATCAATAAGATCCTGAATGAGGTCTTTCAATCGGTGACAATTACTTGTCTTGTGTCCTCTTCCTTGATGGAACTCACAGTGTTCAGTATCTCTCCACCATGCCGGTTTGACCTGAGGCTCATAGTTTGATAGCTTAGGTAGAGTGACCAAGTTTTGAGAAATGAGTTGTCGCAACACTGTTTCAATGGGTTCCCCTAAGGGAGTGTATGTTCATTTTTGTTTTTGCTGACGAGGTCTTGGTTCATCATGAGATGTGATGCAACCTTGATTGGAAGAAACATTTATGTTATTCTGAGGTGGAGGGTTTTGTCCTGCAAACCAAACCACAGGTTGTGCATTTTGGATAGTTCGAGCATCCACAACCCCATCGTTGACGATATTCTTATTTTTGTTCCAGAAGTTTGGTTTATCACTATTGAAGCGCGGGTGAGGACCATCTTTTGGTTCATTAAAGATTTTGATGAGTCCTTTCTTGATGAGTGCCCTTTCACATTTTAAACCCTTGGTGATCATATCGTTAAAAGAGTCTGTGTCTTTGACATCCAAGTGAAATTCCATTTCTTCATTTAAGTTGGAAATGAAAATTTCCACTAGTTCTCGTTCAGGTAACTGAAGAGAACATCTGCTAGACATTTGGCGCCATCGTTGCAAGAATACTGAGAATAATTCACCTGGTTTTTGTTTGGTATTGCATAGATCAGCCATGGTGATGTCGCGTTCAATGTTATAAGAGTAATGAGATAGGAACTTTTGGATGAGTTCCTCAAATGTTCTAATGCCACCTGGTAGTCGGGAAAACCATGATGTGGTTGTTCCTCCCAAGCTTTGGGGAAAAAGGCGCATTAGGTATGTGTCTTCATATGCCACTTCAAGACAAGCGGAATGAAATTCTCGGACATGATCACGGGGATCCCCCTTTCCTCTATATTTTTTGAATTTTGGTGTTTCGAACCTGCGTGGAAAGGGTGGCATATAAAGATTCCTATCAAAAGGATAGGGACAGATGTCATTGAGTGAGAATTGGTTAATCTTGACACCACTATGAAGTTGTTGGGCGAGATTCTCGACTTGTTGCCACAACATCTCCATTTCATTTGGAGGAGGAGGTGGTGGGTTACCTCGAGGGATGTTATATCTGATGGGATCTCTATGCCTTTCCTCTTCATGGCGACTTTGTCTTTCTGATGCTTGTCTTAATTGGGCAAGATCAAAGTCAGAGGGGAGTTTTGCTCCTTCTTGAGAGAGTCTTAAGAAGTGAGCATCCGCATTACTCCTGAGTATTTCGTCAAACAATCTGTTAAAGAGAGGGTTATGCTGAGCCCTTTCTATTGTTGCAGGAGTAGGAGTACTTGGGTTTTCGTCATTTGCATTTCCTCCAAGTGCTTCTTGGAATTCATTGAGATTTTCCTCTTCTTCTTCTTCTATTTCTATTTCTCGTTGCCGTGACTGTGATCGGGTTTGAGCCATTTTGTTTGAAGTTGATTGAAGATGATGATGAGTTGTTTGATGAAATAAAAGATTGATGGTTGGTGAATTGTGTTGCACGTGGATCTCTAGCACTTTTAAGGTGGATGTAACCAAAATTCCTTCTTTGAATTGCTTATTTGTTTGATAAGTTTTGATGTGATAAGGTGTAGAGAAATCTGAGATGTGTTACAGATTTAACTACCTTGTAATGAGAGGATTCACTCATAAACTAGTTTTAACCTGCGTAGATGTGTCTCTTAGGATGAGCTTATCCTAGATGTAGAAACAATCTAAAAAGTAATGTGATGCGTTTGATTCAAGCAATATCTAAAAAGAGAACTTGGAGCAAGAACCTCTTAATGTTTTGAGAGTTGGGACAGATTGATGATGAAGTGATGATGTATGAGTGAGATGATGGATGAAAATGTTTTCAACTTCAATAAAAACTTTGGGTTATAAATGGGACAAACTCTACCTCTTCCCTTTCAGGTGTTGTAGGTATTTCTCAAGCTGTGTTGTAGGTGATGCAGATGTTGGGGAAAAAGTGGGGATTAATCTTTCCTCCTTGATTTTTGTGATAACTCAGAGCTCTATATTGCATAAAAGCTATGCGGTTCAATGATTCTAAATCAAACTCGTTTGTTTTACCTTGAAGGTATAAATGCATGCGATGTAGAAAGACTTTATGGGAGACAAAGATTTGTCGATTGATATAGAAGAATTTCCTCCTTTTGATTAAAGCCTTTGAGCTCAATGGTCTTCTTTGCAAGTTGATATTCTGATGACACTTCTTCTTTCGCAAGATGTGAAGAATGGTCATAAAAGTTGTGACTCTGTGTTGTTTGCACTTTGTTTTTGATGTTTTTGGTTGTTTTGACAGATGTTTGGTTGGATGAATACTTTGTTTTTGGTGATTGATTTTTCTGATTTTTCTTTGACAAGAAAACAAAGCAAGCACACAAACACAAGATTGTAGCCTCAAAGGCACAAATGAGTATGGGTCTAGATCAACCCAATCCTTGGACTTGTTTCTGACCCTTCCTTTAGATGTATTTCCAAAGCCTGAAGTCAGCTCAATTTGCACTAGGTCTGTAAAACGAACACACTTCAAACACTCTTTATCCCTAAGGTCAAATGGCCAGTTGTGATAAATTTAGCCCACATCTTGATATTTCTTCGACTTTGGTACTACATACCTTATGAATCCCGCCGTGGCAGGTAAGGATGTGATATACTAAGTCTTGCACGAGCATAACAAATAGATTATCCCTATGATGGGGGAGTCACCACTTTTATCAAGCCACAAGTGACTTTTCAAAAAGCTATGTTTCTACTCAAGGAAATATGTATGGTGAGTATCTTGGGAGCAAAACCTTCTATGCTCTTGCACTAAATTATACCTCAAATATCCTCAATCAATAGAATGGGTGGGCTACTACTTAAAGGTGTTTAGTCATGTTCGATGTTTTTGGACATAAGTTCATTCTGCAGTGACTCACTTAAGAGCCTTGTAACTGGTGGTGGGACCCATTTGTCCTTTCAGCCAGTTACACTGTAGGAACAGCTATACCCAAGGCTACAGCTTTCGCTCTCACCTGATTTCTATAGCGGCTCGAAGGATTTACCGCTCGAGGTCGTTCCCAAGAGTATCGATCCCTTGGCAGGCCTCTCTTAAAAAGATAAAATGTGAGTGTTACTAACACTTTTCTCTTGCACCTAGGATCACGAGAGCCAAGGGAGAGGATAGTGTGTGTTAGAGGTAGGACCACTCGACTGACTTTTGTGCACAAGCGTGCCAAACACGAAAGACACTTGTTCTTTTTAATCCACCATTGCAATGTGATCTAACTATTTGGAGA
Organism: Cryptomeria japonica; assembly: GCF_030272615.1. Classification (NCBI taxonomy): domain Eukaryota; kingdom Viridiplantae; phylum Streptophyta; class Pinopsida; order Cupressales; family Cupressaceae; genus Cryptomeria; species Cryptomeria japonica. The sequence goes on from NC_081409.1 coordinate 170,427,382, forward strand.
TGTTGCTCCAACAGTCATGGTGTTCTTTTTAACCTTCAAAGGCAATGTGTTTTGTATTCTAGAATTTGAAATCCTGGTCAACTTAATGGAAAACACGTTTGCATGAAGTAAAAAAAAATCGCTTGCAAAAATCAAAACAAGTGGATTGTTCTTTTTACTTGCCCAAAATTGAAGTGTGGATTGTAAATTTTAGGTCCGAATTGATGCAAGGAAATCAAATTTGTGTTGTTGATTTTAAGCACCAAAAAAAAAAGATGAATCCTAACTAGAAAACAATGGAAAATTTTTTATTTTTATTTTTTGTATTTTTAAGCACCAAAATGAAAATTTTATGATTTTTAGGGGTTAGTTTTAACCTACAAAAACCACAATTTGTTAGTAAAATTTATGTCCAAGGGGGGGCTTCTACAAGCCTAAGATATTCAATTTTTCGGTTACAAGGCAACTTGGACAACACTCTGTCGCAATAGCGCTAGTCTGTGTTTTGACAGAAGCGCTATTTTATATAGTAGCGCTAGTCTGTATTTAAACAGAAGCGCTAATTTATATAGTAGCGCTGAAATAACAGAATAGACAGAATGACAAAAGTGCTAGAATTGTTCCAATAGCGCTAGAATAATCACAGAAGCGCTAAAATAATCTCAAAAGCGCCGAAACTTTGACAATAACGCTATTGTGGGGGCAATAGCGCTGAAAGAAAAAATGTCGATAGCGCTAGAACGTGTTCAATAGCGCCGAAGCACGACCTGTGTGGCACTTTCAACAAGTAAATATGTTAGTTACAAAAAAAATAATATGTTTTTGGTTGTTCGATTCACGTCGGGTTCACCAAATGATGCCCTCCTAAATGGCACAAGGTTAGCGAATGATAAAAAACACCAAAGACACAAAAACCGTTAGTGTTAGTCAATCAAAAACTAATCTAAAAAGGCATACCAAGAGAGACACTAAAAGCATGCTAATGTATCTAATGAACAAAACAAAGATTATGAGGCATCTCCAACTGCCTCTTAGCATGGCCTTAGCTCCTTCTCCCTTGTTCCTCTCCTCTCCAAGTTCCAAAATAGTGTAGCTCTCAGCAGCTTTTTGCACTATGGATGCTTATGGAGGATTGAGATTTAATATTAAGCTTCAAATATGAAATGAAAAGCTAAATACTATGCTATTGATACTAAAATGATTGATTTTACCAAAAAGACAAGATGTTAGATTGCTTATGCTAAATGCTCTCTAAAATGTCTATAGCTTAGATGCATACAAGTTTTCAGGATCTGGATTATGAAGGAATGGGCTTTATTTATAGGAAAAATGGAGCAATGGATGGCCAGGATTGAAAGGTTTAATCAAGGGTCAAGCTTGAAAGTTGGGGATCCATGTGCACAATTTGCACCAATAAAATAGTGACAAGTGTCAACACAGGATTGGGTTGAGAGAAGAGGTTGGAGGCATTAAAGGCTTGAGAAGACCTCATGGTTATCTAAAGGCTAAGGGTCAAGTCTAAGTTAGGATTACCCACTGGATTAGGAGTTAATGCAAGGATAAACCTTTGTGCAAATGATTAAGAGATAATCATGGTCAAAGCATTAAAGGCTTGATGAGACCCTTGGGTTGGGTAGAGGTTGAGTCAAAACAAATGTTTTAACCATGTGGGAAGGTTTGGGTTAACCATTAATGGTTATTGGAGACTTTGTGGATTAAGTGGTTGAAAGTTGGAAGCCTTTAATGGCTATCAAAGACTTTGAGGATTTAAGTGGTTGAAGGTTGAAAACCTTTAATGGTTATCCAAGACTTTGAGGATTTTGAGAAGTGACTTCCCTTTGCTTAAGAATGTGACAATATTTAGGGGATGGATTAGACTAATTAGGAAGGGGTTAGAAGAATCTAGAAGGGGATTAGATTTTGCAAGTGGATTTGGTGGGTGAGGGAAAATAGGATTTTATTTAAAATAAAAATTCATTTATTTCAAAATGTGTGCAAGTTGCATTTGTAAGAAAATGCAAGTGGAGTGGGGATAATGATTTAAATAAATGTTTTATTTAATTTATTTAAAAGAGGAATAGGGGGATATAATTAAATAAATTGATTTTATTTATTTAATTGAATGGAATTTGATTTAATGAATTAATTAAAATAAATTGAATAATTTATTTAATTAATAGAAGAATGTTTGGAGATGAATTAATTAAATATTAATTTAATTAACTGATGGCTAGTGGATTTTTAATCAAATAAATATGAAATATTCATTTAATTAAAATGGATAGATTTGTGTGACTACAATAATCTATTAAATCATGAAGTAATTTTCTCCTAATATTCTTAACTGTCCTTTGAAAATGTGTCAAAGGTTTGTATGAGGAGATGTCAATATTTACCGGTGCGGATGCTGCCGGTTCATTCTTCTTCATTTTCTTTGTTTGTCTGGCCTTCTTTGACTTTTCATCTAACTCGGTCTCTTCAGAGTCTGGTTCATTTGTCTTCTTCTTCCTTTTTCTTTCAAAGACTTTTGCCAATGTGTCCTCCGGTTTCTTCTTTGCCGGTGACCACTTGGTCACTCTTGGAGTTGCAGTGGTAGCTGGTGCCGATGCTACAGGCACTACTTTGGCTTTCTTTGCTGCCGGTTCTTTTCCTTTCTTAACCGATGGTTCTTCAGCCGGTGCAATCCTCTCCAAGTAGGTTCCGTTCCTTTTAGCCTTTGGATCAAGAGGCGAGGCAATAAGGGTTGAGGCATACCCTTCCAGCATATCATAAATTAACTTCAGAGCCCATTGGCTCCACTTCCTCCATTCTGGGCTCAACAGCCTCCATTAGGCATTTGTCCACCTGAATGGTGAAACAGATGTCATCTTCATATTTCTTAACTATATCACCTAATATCCTTACCCTTTGACTCAGCTTTCTTCCGAACTCATCAAAATATTTGTTCAGTATTTCAGGGTAACTGGCTCCAATGGCTTGTATACTTTCCTTGATCTGCTTGGTTACCGGTTGGTCAAGATACCACTGGACATCTCCTACTCCAGGAAAGTAGCCTTGGAAATAGAGGAACAACCCTATCAGTAGTTGTCCAAACTTAAACCTTAGTGCATTGTCTTGTTTGATTGCCTTTAGATTTAACAGGAGTTGCCTCTACATACCGGTGCATAAGTCAAAAGATGCATCCTCCTTAATCATCTGGTAAGCGGCATTTACCACAGCAATAGATACAAAATTAATCCTGCTGGCTGAAAACGTTCTGTAGGCTATCACCATGTAGGCGTATTTCACCAGATCATCCTTGATAGGATTAACTGTCATACCCCGTGAGTCACTTGTTGAACTGTTGAGCTTGGCCATTTCGGTTTTTCTTACCATTCTTAGGGCTGGCACTTCCCCTGTGTTGCAAAAATTGGTGACTACATGAATTGCTTGAGGCGTGATATCATGCATTCTCTCCAGGTACATCTTGTCACCGTGGACTCTGCTCAAAATGATCCTAATGTGATCCTCCGTAAAATCGTCTAGAAAATATACTGCATTATGGATTTTCTTCTTCTCTAAGATACTAAACTCCGGTTTGATCTTTTTGTCCTTGCCGCAAAATAAACCTAACTGGGTGTGAATAGCTAAAGACCATAGGTCTTCTATTTTGCAATCAATATAATCAGAAATTCCATCTTCAACTATGACTCCAGCCGGAACTTGTGATAAGGCATTATATTTGGACTTCCTCTGAATAAAACTTTCTGACTCAATGGATGTACTGGAACTGGTATGAGATGCGGAAGCCATTGTTGAGTATTTTCAAGAACATGAAAAATACCTTTACAACGCGACTTTAGGGCTTCCTGATTTTGCTTCACTCCACTCTTCATCGGTTGCCAAATCACCGCTTTGTGTTCTTCACGACTGCTTGCAAACTGGATTTGAATCTCCTTCAAGTTTTATCAATTTCTTGAAATCTTCGCTCAAATCGCCTTTTCTTCGCTCTGCACTTGAAAAAAATTTCTTCGCTCGAAAACAGATAGTGAGAAATGATTTGAAATATGCTTTTATACATGTCTCTCACCTACTGCCATTAATGCTCCTCTATTAGGGCGAAAACCCTAATTTGCTTCCTTTACCATTTTCAGTCTTCTGCCAAGCGACAGGTATCACGTACCGGTTAGGGTCTTTTACCGGTGTAACCGAGGGTTCACAATCATTTTGTCATTTGCTCCCCCTAATCCTTTTTGAAGCTTAGTTTACTGGTTCTGATATTTCCACACTGGGTGCAGAAACCAGTTCCTCTTCCAACATTGTTGGTTTCTTCCTCCAAGTTTTGTTCATGTCCGCTTGAACTTTTTCAACATCAACTTCTCCTTTCTAAGTGACCAGTATATCATTAGATATACTCTTTCTGCTTTTGCAGAATCTTGCAATGTGACCCGGTTTGTTGCAGTGATAGCAAACCAATCCGGGTGCTCTCCAAGGTCCATTGTTCATATTTCCATTCTTCCTTCTGCATGTAGTTGCAGTGTGTCCATGTCCATGACAAATCCAACAATTTACTCTCCATTCGGTTGCCATTTGATAACCATTGTTACTTGACTAATAATTGTAGGCATTGAACCGGTTGGGTTCCAGTTTACAAAAGATTCCGAACCAACTCCTTGGGTCCTCTGAGGATATCTTCCAGTATTGTACATGACAGGCCTGCATTCAGATGCTCTATGCCCAAACTTGTTGCATTCATAACAATGACCATTGAACTTATTAGATCTAGGTACATTGTTGATAAAATATGGAAAATTATTGTAGGCTTTGCTCCTACATACATTGGTAGTGTGTCCTTCTTTAAGATAGTTAAAGCAAACAGGTTTGAATTTTTGGTTACCTTTTCCTTTGAGTGTCGGTTGCTTCTTTGATGCTTCAGCGTTTGTTCCTAAGGATTCTCCTTCCTCATGTCCAGAGAAACCAAGACCATTGGTATTCTTTACTAGTCTAGATGACTCAAGCTTTTGCTCTAGCTTGACAATACTTTTGCCAAACTTAGCAAGTATTTCCTTTGACTCAGAGAATTCTTTGGAAATAGTAGTGTTTGTCTCCATTAGACTTGCATTTTTAGAGATGGCTATGTTCAGTTCACCTTGCATGTCTTCCTTTTCCATCCTTCTCTCATGAAGGCGAGTAGTCAGTGCACTAATCTCTTGTTTCAACTTGGAGATCTCATGATCTCTGTCCTTTACCCGATCTTCAGCTTTCCTACGGTTTTCAAGCTCTTGACTAAACCGGATAGTCAGTCCTTCCAACTCCTTTCTCAGATTGGAGTTTGAATCATTCAACTTATTCACTTCTGCAATCATGGCTTCCATATTAGCTTCATCTTCAGAACTACTTTCAGATAGCTCCATCATCTTTTCTGCATGTTCTCTCCTTTTTGCTTGAGATGCCTTGTATTTGACCATAAGATCATCATAGGCTTGCTCAGACTTAGTGAGCTGTTGAGTAAGTTCCCTCAAAGTGTATTCCCCCATATCTCTTTCCAAGTGGTTAAACTTATAGAAAGGTAGGCTCTGATACCAATTGATGAATACTAAGAGGGGGGGTGAATTAGTATGCCAAAAATCTTTGTACTTAAACACTTACATAGTTTGAATATAAACTAGTAAAACAGTCTAACAGACAGAATAGTTATCACACATGCAAACCAAAATGTGAATAAAGCATTCACCCACAAAAGCAATACAACCATAACACAAGATATTTGATGTGGAAACCCAACTGGGAAAAACCATGGTGAGATGGAACTCACAAGTCACTATCTGCAGAATAGAAACTAGACCAGTTAAGGTCTTACAATGTTCTTCAGCAGAACAGATCCTGTTAGGAATCTCTATCTCTGTTAGGAGATAAGTCTGATTAAAGACTACCTTGTTAGAGGATTTTAGATTCACAGAAGTGAACCACCTTGTTAGAGGATTTTACAAAGGCTTTGAGGCCTACCCGGTTAAGGGCTACAGACTTGTCAAAGATGTGAGTAATCAATAAGTGTTTGATCTATCTTATAGCATAGACTTCTTGGTTAGATCCAATATAGCTCACTGCTAATGCATTCCAGCATTACTTCAGTCTTCTTTGTCTCTTTCTATTTGCAACTTGATCTTCTCAGATAAGATAGCTCTTACAACAACTCAACTACCACCTTAAACCCTAGCCACAACATAAATCCTTTCAGCAATAGTTACAACAACTCAAAACCCTAGACATGATGTCCTTTTAAAGGAATCTGATTTCATGTCGGTCCAATAGGATTACATTACAATTTCCTAGGTTCAATGAATCTAGACATACTTAGTAACACGACACAAAAAGCACCGTTAGTGTGTCAACACCGTCAATCAATCGGTGGGTTGGTAACTCATCACAGAGTATTACCGGTTCATACAAAATACCAGTTGCCGGTTTGGCAAAAATGAAGACTGGTAAGAATGTGTTATGTCACTTTGCTCCCTTGTATCGGTTGAGATCTACGAATTGTTTGGGGTCGTTATGCCGCTTCAGACCGGGAAACACATTCTACAAAATCATTAATCTAAAGACTAGAATACAACATATCGGTTGGAACAAATACCGGTTGAGCTCTAGCTCATACATATAAAGGGGATCTCAATACAAGTGTGTGTCCATCAATGACAATCACAACACAAACATCAAAAATGCCAACAAAATATGATGAGGGAATTTTTCTTGGTTACTCTTCTAAGAGTAAAGCATATAAATGTTACAATAAGAGAACTAAGAAAATTATTAGAAGTGCTAATGTAAAAGTTGATAATTTATCTGATAAGTCTGGAGGTACAAGCAAATCAGAACTTGAAAAGGATGATAATTAGGAAAAGTTTGTGATCATTGAACTGGAAACAAAGAATAATGAAGAACCGACAAATGTTGAACTAGGTGCTCAACTGGTAAGCGATGGTAGTGAGGAAGAAGATGAAGAACCTGATGAAGAAGATGCATAACTGACATACGAAATACCTAGATATGTCAAATTGAATCATTCACAAGAACAAATAATTGATGATAAGAATGCAGGTTTGCAAACCAGGAGAAAGATCATAGAGAATTCATGTTTGATATCTACAATTGAACCCAAGATAGTTAAGGAAGCACTAAAGGATGATAATTGGATTAAGGCAATGAATGAAGAATTAGATCAAAATGAGAAGAATCATACATGGTCACTTGTTCCTAGACCTGAGGATAAGAATGTAATTGGAACAAAATGGGTCCTTAGGAATAAATTGGATGAAGAAGGAAGGATTGTAAGAAACAAGGCAAGGTTAGTCTGCAAAGGGTATGATCAAGAGGAAGGTGAGGACTATGGTGAAACATTTGCACCTATTGCTAGATTAGAAAGTGTAAGGATGTTGTTGGCATTTGCTACATATAAGCGATTCAAAGTCTACCAAATGGATGTCAAGTCAGCCTTTCTAAATGGGATTCTAAAATAAGAAGTATACATTGAACAATCAGATGGATTTTCCTTGACCGATGATAAAGATGTGGTGTGTAAATTGCACAAAGGTTTGCATGGTCTTAAGCAGGCACCGAGAGCATGGTATGATAGATTACATGCACATTTGATCAAGATTGGATTCCAATGTACCAGTGAGGACAACAATATTTATTTGAAGACTGATGGAGACAAGATGCTATTAGAAGAAGTGTTTGTTGATGACATAATTTTTGGTGGAAATGATGATATGCATATGGACTTTGCTAATATAATGAAAAAGGAATTTGAAATGTCTCTAATCGATGAAATTAAGTTATTTATTGGCTTACAGGTTCAACAACTGGATGGTAGTATCTTTATTTGTTAGACTAAGTATATCAAAGAGGTGTTGAAGACTTTTGGTATGGAAGACTGCAAACCGGTACAGACACCAATGGTGACTGGTTGCAAGTTGTCAAAGGAAGATGATTTCCCTGATGTTACTAAAAAAGAGTACAGATCTATGATCGGCAAGCTACACTATGTTGTCCATAGTAGACCGGACATTGCTCATGTTGTTGGATTAGTGGTTAGATTTCAAAAAGACCATAAAGAGAGTCACATGGTAGTTGTGAAGAGAATTTTTTAGTATCACAAAGGCACAATAGACTATAGTTTATCGTATCCCTATAAAGGTAATTTTACTTTGGATGTCTTTACTGATGGTGATTGGGCAGGTAATGTGGATGATCAGAAAAGCACAACTGTTGGAGCTTTTCTTCTTGGAGGAAGATTAGTAGCATGGACGAGCATGATACAAACTTGTGTTTCTCAATATACAGTTGAAGCTGAGTATGTAGCTGCATCCATGAATTGCACACAAGCAATATGGATGAGACATGTGCTAGAAAGATTCAAGATAGATATGTCAAAACTGATGACTATCTATTGTGATAATATAAGTGCAATCAAAATTACTAAAAATATTGTGTAATATGCTAGAACCAAGAACATTGAATTGAAGTATCACTTCCTAAGGGAAAGAGTTCAAGATAAGGAGGTGAAGATGGAATATGTGAAGCGTAAAGATCAATTAGTTGATATCTTTACTAAGCCCTTATCGAATGTTACTTTTGAGTTTCTTAGTGTAGCGTCATAAATTGTACGCACTTGCTAGGGTGGTACAATTTCACACCTAGTTTAGCACCCGCCTTGGCGCATTTTGCATTTTGCATTGCATTTCCCCTTTAGCACTTAATTAATTAAATTAATTAGGTCTAGGGTTCTATTTTATCATCTCCCATATCATAAAGTTGGGCCCTTTTCATTAAAGTGTGCCCCTTTCATTTTATTCTTCCAATACATCATTTAATCAAAAACCCTAATTAGGTCCTATTTTGAACTTGGGGGCTTGATTTCGGGGGTCAAAACATCTCGAAATCAGCTGTAACTTTGGGATTCTCTCTAAAATCATCATATCCGACGGCCCTAAAAATTTGGTGAAAAGTTGTCGGGACCATGGCGCCCGGCGTGCACACAGTCCCGGACATTTTTCTCAAAATTTTAGGAGCATGATCCAATCATAAAATAAAGCTTAACCCCAAGAAATTGGCGGGAGATTCAATCTCTAGGTCGGCCAAAAGTTGAAATTAAGACCTAGGGTTTCATATATAAGAGCTCTCTTTCTTCATTTGAAAGGATCCAAATTTTTGGTTTTGAGGGACCTTCTATGCAGCGAAAGAGCAGATATTTGAAGACTTCAACAACATTTAACATCCATCAATCAAGCATTCATCAATTTCATTCATTTAAGGCTTTGAAGGCATTGAAGAACAATAGGGGATCACCGACTGAAGATTGGCTTGTACCCCTCCCTTGGGGTTGGGTATGATTTCATGTTGTTTTCATGTCTTTGCATAAGCTTCATCATATCATTTGTATTCATGCTTTAGATCACTTTGCATCTTGATTTGGAGCATTTACATTATCATTTACAAGCAATTAGGGTTTACTTTCTAGGTTGCTCTAGTTTGCTTACTTGCATTTTAGGATCTTGCACACACACAAGGTCTGCACACACTACTTTTACAATACAACTTGGCTATTCGTGGAGGTGGAAATCACCAAAGCGGGGGTTTGGCTAAGGCAAAACCCTATATAGCCGCCCACCATACCTTTTCAGATATAAGTGCAGGTTCCGGGATTCAGACGACGCCGCAAATTGCAGATCCGACGGAAGCAGACTGAGACAGAACTTCGCACCAAATTTTAGGGCAAAAGACCAAGACAAGGTCGTGGGGCGCCCTGGTCCTGCCAGGATAGGGGCGCTGGGCGCCCTGGTCCTTCTGTCAGATAGCAAGTTTCAGACAGCTTTTCAGGTTGCAGAACAACAGTTTCAGGAGTAGTTTTAGGGGCAGTATCAGGACAGTGGCGCCTGCACCCCCGTCCCGAATATTTTCACTCAGATTTTAACTCCAAGTACGCATTTGCATTCTTGTCTTGTTCTTGTGTTTATAGCTTTCCATTGTTTAACCTTAATTCTGCAATCTTGTTATTAGTTCATACTTGCACTTTGGGATTAGGAATTGAACTTGTATCATTTTATCTTTCAATTACCACAAAGGAATAGAAATCCTAATAGGTAGCCCGTGGCTCTCTCTTCCACAAAAAGAAGTAGCCAATTGTGTGATACCTCTAGGCTCTTTCGTATTCCACAATGTGTGTCAAAAGGTAGGATTAGGAAATGTTAGCCTAGTCTCACTTTTTCCCCTACACATTTTGGTGAACCCGACGTGAATCTTATTATTGCTTTCTCTTGCATTACATTTGTTAGATCTAAATCTAGATTTAGCGTGCTTCATTTATGTTTCATTTTCATAAAAAAAAAATAGAAAAAAAAGAAGGAAAAGAAAGAGTGTGTTTTGTTTCTTTGCATTGTGTGTTTAAGTTTTATGCAATTTTTATTTCAAAATGTCAGATTTTTATTTGCAAGATGTTCATATTTGTGATCATTATGAGTTAGATGAAGCTTTAGATGAGTTTTTGAAACCTAAAGATACCAAACCTTCATTTTACCAAAAACTCATAAACATTGTTACTATGCCATTTCGTTGTGATGAGAAAGATAAGTCGGATGATTCCTCTCAAGGGTACATTCCTATCAACTCTTCCACTAAATCTAGTAACATGATTGTTTTCAATGATCCCCTCTATGAAGAGATATCTCCTTTTGAAGATAAACCTTTTAATAGATATGATCATGCTTTGTTTGATGATGCCCTTGATGACCTTGTGGCTCCTAAAAAACGCTCCCTTCATGAGGATTCTTTTGTGCAAGAAGATGACATTATCCCTACATTTCCTAGTAATGGAATTTCCTTTTCCAACAAAATTCCCACTAGAGATGATGAATTAATGATAAATGCTTACCCTTCTCCTAAAGTTTGTTTTACCCATAAGCATCCCTTAGAGAAAGAAGATGAAATGAAAAGCAATTTCCTTAATTCTCTCTCCCCTAAAGATCATATTGAACATATTTTGAGGAAAGAGGATGAGTTTAACACATCTATTGATGCTCTCCCTCCTAAGGATGAGGAATTAATAAAAAATGTTATCTCCTCTCCCGAAATTGACAATACTTCAAACATTCCTTTCAACAACCTCACTATTTGGGATGAACCATTAGAAGAAGGTGTAGATTATTCTCTTCCCCATGAGAGAACCCTAGCCAAAGGGGATGAAATCAAGATTGAAAACTCCCTTGATAGTTTCTCACCTTCCTTGAACCTCAATTATTCTCCCTCTCCTCAACTCGGTTCTACTCATATGGAAACCCTAGTTCAAGGCAAGATGGTTAACATCTCTTTCAAAGATCTCCCTCTCAAGAGTGAGACTTTAGAGAGAAATGTTGATCCTTCTCCTAGAGAGTTTATTCCCCATGTAGATCCTTTGATGATAGAGGATGATATGACCTTTCCTAGTATTACTCTTCCTACTAGAACATCAATGCCTACCCCTTGTCTCTCTCCTAAAATTGATTTAATCCGTGATGAGATTTTAGTGCAAGAGAAGACTATCAACAATTCTTCCAACACTTTTGTTCATTCCTCTAAACCATCCTCAATCAATTTGATACATGTAAATGAAACACCTAACAAACCTCTCTTCACTATCCAAAGTGCTTGTCCTTCTCAAAATTCCCAACCTTTAAATAAGCCTATCTTAGTGGTTCAAGGTGATTATGCTAATGATTCTTTTTGCACTCCTAAGAAACCTATTATTACTATGCAAGGAGGTTATTCTACTAAGATCCCTTATGAGTATGCTAAGCAACTGACTAGAGAGAGTTATCATGCGGTTGCCCATACTTATAATACTAGAAATAATAGGCAACCTAATCCTCCTCCAATTATCCCAGCTTCACTTCCTCCTTCCCAACCTATTCTTCCTCAAGCTCCTCGTATTTCACAAATGCTTAGTAAGGACTATGATCTCATAGAACAACTTAAAGCTACCCCTGCTAAGATATCCCTTTGGGATTTGATCCAAACTTCTTCCGCTCATCATGGAATGTTACAAGATGCCTTGAAAGATTTGAATGTTCCTCCACCTAATACATCTAGTAATATAGTGTCTCTGGTTAACTCTGTGATGAATCCTAAAGCTCAAATTGTGTTTACTCAAGATGAGTTGCCTACTAGTGAAATTCAACATCAATATGATCCCTTGATGATTGTGGTTATCATAAATGATACTGCTATAAGACGAACACTAGTAGATAATGGCTTTGGTCTTAATGTGTGTAGCATTAATCTATTGCATAAAATGAATGTGGATACATCCCTTATTGAGCTTGACTCTCGTCCCATTCAAGGCTTTGATAATGTGGCTAAGTCTTCATTAGGTATTATCACCTTACCCTTCACAGTGGGACCTGTTACTTTGCCTACTCCTATCCATGTTATGTTGGGAAATCTAACATACAACTTGTTATTAGGGAGACCTTGGATTCATAGTATGTAAGCTGTCCCCTCTACATTGCATAGACAAGTTAAATTTATTTATAATAATAAGACATATACCTTGATAGGTGATACTAATTTTCAAGCTTGTTTGCAAACATCTACTTCCAAAGGGAGTTCTTCTAAGCCTTCCTCTTCTAGTGATGACTCGTTAAACAAGATACCTATGGATGAATCATTACCCTTTGATAATCAAAATTCTTTGGATGAGTCTGAAGTTCTTGAAGAAGATTCTTCTCAACTTGAATCTACACATGAAAAGGATTTTGATCTTGAGAAGGTTCTCGCAGAAGATGATTGGGGATCTCTTGATTTCAATCTCACCTTTGTAGGTGAGTATAGGGTTCCTCCTAGAGAGCTTAAAGTTAAAAAGAAGGAAGAAACTAGAGATCAATCAATCTTCCTTGAACCTATGAGCAATAATTTGTGGCTTCTTCTCAAACTTCTTCTCCTCACACCTCTAATTCTGAAGAATTTGATTCTTTGTCTTATGAAAAACCACCTTTTCTTTCTGAAATGGCTAATCGTTATGGTCGTGGTTTTCATATTTTGGCTAAGAGTGGCTATAGTGGAAATGGTTGTGGCACAAATGAACAAGGAATTAAAGTTCCTTTAGAACATAACATGCATGAATATTCATTTGGACTTGGATATAATCTTTCTAAGCCCACCAAAGCATCTAAAAGACCATCTCTCAGTGTGAATGCTATATTTAGTAGTGATGATGATCTCACTTCAACTAAATCATCTTCTACTTCTATCAACTCTCATTCCCCTCATAAGGAAATCTTGGCAATGAACAAATCTCTTTATGACTCCCCTCAAATTTCTAAATCCACTTATGAATCTTTATCTCCTATTCATCATAAAGTCCTTTCCTCTAGGGATAAGGCTCTAATAAATTACACTCATCAATCTTCTAAGATTTCTTGTGACTTTTCTTCTTCAATTTTTATCACTTTATACATGTTTTTTATCTCACTTATAGTTGAGCATTTAGCATGTCATATTCAAATACCTCATTCAATCTATCATGTCTTTAAATAACATTAATGGCTATTATGTTGCTCATCATTATGTCACATTGGTAGCTCATTTACTGGGGGCTCATTGTCATTCATGATGGTACAATTTCAAGTGCAATCATATTTTTGAAGCAACGTAATAGCCTAATTTTTCTATGTTATCTCTTGTTCCTATGAGGTAATAGTGTGGAAATATTGATCATCTTTTCTTTACAATCCTCTTTTCCTAGATATGGGAGAAGATGTGTATTCTCTTTCTTATCCTACCCACTTCTTGTAAGGAGCATTTTACATACACTAATGTCTTGCTCGCATGAACTCATGTGAGTATGTAGTACATTTTTCTTATGTCTAAATCTCTCCCTAGAAGATTGTGTAAGTCCTTCTCATTGTCCTTATCCTTGGGAAGCAATGATCTTTCCTTATTTTTATCTAAGGATCCACTTTTTCCTATTTCGTGGATGGTGTGAACTTTATTACTTGATGTTATTCCTTGTATGCATTTGTTGTTGTTTGTTCAAGGATTCTCTCTTACAAGAGGTGTAAGTTCTTGACTACAACCTCTTTTGCACTTGGTCAAATACATCCATAATGAATTCACTCTCCCAGTTGGGTTAAAAAGAGCGTCATCCTTCATTAAGAATCACTTTCACCTCGCAAAAGAAGGAAGTATTGCATTCTTATTCTCTTCTTTGTCTTATTCTAGAAGATGTTATATTTGTCTAAGACAATTCCTCTTGGGGATAGGTGTTTTTTGTACAAAGATCTCTTCTCCTCTAAGGATCTCCTTTACGCATACTACAAGATATCCCTTTTCAACTATCTTATCCTTGTTTAAAGAGTGCAAAACTCTCTTGCTTGGATCTATGACATTGTTGCATTTTTGGGCTATCTTCTTTTGTGATGAAGGTAGGTATCCTTGTTCTACTTTGCTTATGACATAAACATTACACTTTTTGAGCAATGGGTCATTCTCGGAACCAGAGCACAGACTCTTAAAGCGAGATGTCTCCATTTTTTATGCAAGGTGATTATTCTCAGACTCTTAGAGCGAGATGTCATGCTTTTGTACTATACATATACAGGTTATAGCATACTCGGGCATAAACTCCTATGAGGTGCTTCTAACCTCCCTTACACACACGTGCACGAGGTTGAGTGGAACTAGCGGCATAAGGCTAGATTTTCTCACTCTCCTCCCTTACATGGATCACCTAGATAGACTCTAGGGGCTAGTTTTCCATGTCCTTTGTCCCATGGATCACCTAGACAAGATCTAGGGGTGAGAAGTCCATGTTTTCTGTCTCACTATTCTTTTCATGGATCACCAATGTGTGTATTCATGCTTTTTTCCTTTCTTTTCTTCTATTTGCATTTTGTTTCCATTTACATCGTTCATCTTGTGTTAGAGAACTCTTAAATCCTCACACTCTTTGTTGTGTTGGAATTGAGATTTAGTCCTCTTTCTTACCAAATGACTCTCCATTAGTTTTTGATCTCATATCAAATCTTCTTGTGAACATTTGTCATCAATATTCTTTAACAATTCGAAGTGGTAAACATGATACCCTGTTTCAACTCACTAAAATTAGCAAGCCGAAACAGGGGGGGGCATATAGCTACCCTTGAATTTTCATCACCTTCCTTAGTAAGCATTAGGTGATTTTGTGATCTAACATGTGGTTTTGTAGGTTGTGGTTCCTAACTGAGTACTGCAGATGCCGCTGGGGGCTTCGTCCGACAACTTATGGATATATCATTTTTCAAATAATGTTTACTTTTCTGTACTTTAGCTTGCATATGCACGTAGTGTTCATATGACCGCTAAAGTGGGGGCTAAATGTAGCGTCATAAATTGTACGCACTTGCTAGGGTGGTACAATTTCACACCTAGTTTAGCACCCACCTTGGTGCATTTTGCATTTTGCATTGCATTTCCCCTTTAGCACTTAATTAATTAGATTAATTAGGTCTAGGGTTCTATTTTATCATCTCCCATATCATAAAGTTGGGCCCTTTTCATTAAAGTGTTCCCCTTTCATTTTATTCTTCCAATACATCATTTAATCAAAAACCCTAATTAGGTCCTATTTTGAACTTGGGGGCTTGATTTTGAGGGTCAAAACATCTCGAAATCAGCTGTAACTTCGGGATTCTCTCTAAAATCATCATATCCGACGGCCCTGAAAATTTGGTGAAAAGTTGTCGAGACCATGGCGCCCGACGTGCACACAGTTCTGGACATTTTTCTCGAAATTTTAGGAGCATGATCCAATCATAAAATAAAGCTTGACCCCAAGAAATTGGCGAGAGATTCAATCTCTAGGTCGGACAAAAGTTGAAATTAAGACCTAGGGTTTCATATATAAGAGCTCTCTTTCTTCATTTGAAAGGATCCGAATTTTTGGTTTTGAGGGACCTTCTATGCAGCAAAAGAGCAGATCTTTGAAGACTTCAACAACATTTAACATCCATTAATCAAGCATTCATCAATTTCATTCATTTAAGGCTTTGAAGGCATTGAAGAACAATAGGGGATCACCGACTGAAGATTGGCTTGTACCCCTCCCTTGGGGTTGGGTATGATTTCATGTTGTTTTCATGTCTTTGCATAAGCTTCATCATATCATTTGTATTCATGCTTTAGATCACTTTGCATCTTGATTTGGAGCATTTACATTATCATTTACAAGCAATTAGGGTTTACTTTCTAGGTTGCTCTAGTTTGCTTACTTGCATTTTAGGATCTTGCACACACACAAGGTCTGCACACACTACTTTTACAATATAACTTGGCTATTCATGGAGGTGGAAATCACCAAAGCGGGGGTTTGACTAAGGCAAAACCCTATATAGCCGCCCACCATACCTTTTCAGATATAAGTGCAGGTTCCGGGATTCAGACGACGCCGCAAATTGCAGATCCGACGGAAGCGGACCGAGACAAAACTCCACACCAAATTTCAGGGCAAAAGACCAGGACAAGCGCGTGGGGCGCCCTGGTCCTGCCAGGACAGGGGCGCTGGGCGCCCTGTTCCCTGGGACAGGGGCGCTGGGTGCCCTGGTCCTTCTGTCAGACAGCAAGTTTCAGACAGCTTTTCAGGTTGCAGAACGACAGTTTCAGGAGCAGTTTCAGGGGCAGTATCAGGACAGTGGCGCCTGCGCCCCCGTCCCGAACATTTTCAATCAGATTTTAACTTCGGGTATGCATTTGCATTCTTGTCTTGTCCTTGTGTTTACAGCTTTCCATTGTTTAACCTTAATTCTGCAATCTTGTTATTAGTTCATACTTGCACTTTGGGATTAGGAATTGAACTTGTATCATTTTATCTTTCAATTACCACAAAAGAATAGAAATCCTAATGGGTAGCCCGTGGCTCTCTCTTCCACAAAAAGAAGTAGCCAATTGTGTGATACCTGTAGGCTCTTTCGTATTCCACAATGTGTGTCAAAAGGTAGGATTAGGACATGTTAGCCTAGGCTCGCTTTTTCCCCTACACACTTAGAGGTAAACTAGGGGTTAGACCCCTACACTAGAAGAACTAAAGTGATGGAGATCCATCAATCTTGTGGATTTCATGTTTATTTTTCACTAAGGATTGATGAAGTTACAGTCTACTTCTTTGGGGAGCGAGTCTGATGTAAAATTCTTATTTAATGCTTCGTTATAGTTTTTTTGATTTATGTAGCATAGATGATGAAAGAGGCAGTAGTAGAATTAAAGACAAGTGATGCATATTACATCTTTGGCATTGTTGTCAAAGGGGGAGAAGAAATGAATAGAAATCAGATATGGCAAACATGTGAGAATTTGAAGATCAGGTTGAGTGAAGGATTGGTTTAGGGGGAGATGACAAAAGGAGAACTGACAAAAATGTGATATCGGCAAGTAAGTTGATGATGATGATGGTATTTTGATTATATATCTAATTAGTGTTGCCATCAATGCCAAAGGGGGAGATTGTTGGCATTTGGCATAACTAATGCCGATCAGGAGATGCAGTTGAAGTTGGATGACTGCACTGGTAAAGGATAAAAGTCTATTTGTGATGAAGAGATTGAGATTTTATGAATAGATGACATGATTAGTTATTTGTGTTGTCATTGCTGGCAACTGATGTTCCTGATGTTTTGTTTTCTCATCTAGAAGTGATTTACTTTACTGGAAGACAGGGATTATAAATAGTGAGCAAAAGTCTATGAATTAGGACTTTAACCGGTAAAGTTGAATTATTTTGATTGGATCGGTCGATTCGTGATGACTGGTGATTTGCGGTTTGGATGGTGAAATTATATCATGGAAAGATGTATGTGAACAGAAAGAGAACTTGTGATGATTATCGAAAGGCGTGTTTCAATTTTTGATGAAGTTTTGCTAAGATTTTAGTAGGGTTTAAGGACTGGTGAAGAAATCATCAAACTGGTAATGATTTATGTTATGACGGTGATCGACAGTGAGTCTACTTAAAGTTGGTAACACGACACAACCTGCGTGAAAGATTTAATAGCTGTTTTAGCATGATTCAAGGAAGATTTTCTTGGAAATTAGTGAAATGCTTTGGAGAGTGTTTTGAGGATACAGATTGGATTTTCGTGATGAGTTATGATCAATTAATGATTGATATTGCATTGTAATTTGTTGTTATGATCTGGATAGAGATCTACAATGATCTTTTATGTTCTTATTGTAAATTCATGATGTAGTTAGGTTTTGTGGTCGACCTAGTTGAGATGCCTATTTAGGTTGACATAGTTGATGTTTATTGTGTCGGTGGTCTTAGAGAATGTGTTAAGCCATCCAAGTGAAGTGTGAAATTTTCCTAAGAGTTGCAGAGTGTTCTTTATAACTAGATCCGATCAAGCAAGCAAAGAAGTGCAGAAATCAGATCATTTTCCTTGTTTGGGTTTCCCATTGTGGTTTTTTCCCTATTTGGGTTTCCACATCAAAAACTTATGGTGTTCATGTGTGGAATGTTTTTCATGTGATGTTCTTGTTTATATTTAATCTCATGCATTATTTCTGAGACATCGGTTATGATGGTTTATCATAAGTTTATCAGAGGTTACCGGTACTGATAAGAAGTTGTTTGAGAAAGTACTTGATCTTATTGATAAGGTTAATGAGTTGGGAATTGATCTAGTCTATATGATTACTTTCGTAATGAAAGTATTCATAAATGATTTGATTAATGTGTTAAGAAAATTTGATAAAGGTATTAAATTTGATTACAAAAGTTGAGATATTTGTTAAATAGTTTCTGATCTTAGATAAGCTGAAATAAGTTTGATTTTGAGTTAAAGTTTGAATTGGTCTTAATACTGATACACCCCCCCCCCCCCTCTTAGTATTAATTGGATCCTCATAGGATTAACAATATGGTAGTTACTTCATATAGTTTTCAAGGTTCACATACATTTGGATAGGAGGTTATGATGGCTACCCTCTAATGTTGCCAAGGTTTGTTGAAGATAAGTTGATCCTCATTGAGGTGTGCAGGAAAATTGCACAAGTCAACAAAATTTGTCGGAATAAAAGAAAAAGCATTATCTCTTTTCCCATTGTAGTCAGTTATTACAACTATGAGAGCTACTCAGATGCTCAAAGTATCGAGAGGTCCATAGCAAAGATTCGCCTGTACCCTTATGATGTGAGGTTTCCTTTTGATAACAAAGGGTATGCTGCAGGATAGTTGGAACTTGGTGTCAGATTTGAGCAGTTTCCTAATATAGAAGATTTATGGCAAGACTGTGAAGATGATTTTGAGGTACGAAAAAGGGATTGGATGAGGTTCGCTGTCAAGCAGATAGTTGATTACAAAATTAAAATAAAGGTGCATGGAATTGAGGATGATGAATCTAATTTTATTGATGCTTTTTATTTTGAGAGGATTCACTTTCTTCCTCTTCCACCCATATATTGGTCACTTCTAGAGATAAGAAGCATGCAAGAAAGATTAACCTATGTGGTTTGAAGAACACTCAAATAGATTAAAAGTAAGAGGATTAAGGCTATAGCAACCTGACCTCCACATAAAGGTAATACTTCAAAAGATAGAAGTGTTGCACAAGGAAGTTCTTCTCTTCTAGCTAATTCATATAGGTCAAATCTAGCTATGAGTCTACACTAAAATATATCCAAGGGAGGTGATGATGGAGAAGATCCAGAAAAAGGGAACGATCTTGCAAAAGCATGTGAAGTTAGTTCTGTCATTAAGAAAAAGAGGTTAAAGACAAAAGGAAAGACAATGAATCTTGCCCAGGAGCTAGAAGCTGAGTTGGAATGTATGTCACCTCAACATCCTCCTAGCATTGATAATCAGCAAATCCCCTTTGTCTCACCTTCTATCATTATTTCATCACGTCAACATGATGATTTTGCCAATCAGGGGAAGTTGAAATGAATGATGTCCATAGTAAAGTTCGATCTCCACTCTTTCCAAACAATCCATCTTTAAGCTCGACATTTGTAAATAATGAAGAATCATTGCCATCATCTTCATGATTCTGGTTATAGCAGAGTTTACAAAATAAGAAGAGAACTGTTCAGTTGATAACTCCTAGTTTTGATGCGTTTGAAAATGCACTTCATAGGACAACCAAACCCAAGAAAATAAAAGTTGCATCCAGATTGGGAATTAGTCCTCCATCAATAAATTTGTGTGTTGAGGTAGCCCATCCTATTATTGAAAAAGATGTAAGTGAAGCTAGTGAGGCAGATTTTAATGTGACAGGGGTGGAACTACGACCTACAACACATGAGGGAGATGTTCATAATTCTCAAATTTCCGCAGCTATTCAGTATATTGAGTGAGTTATGATTTACTCTCATAAACTCTATGAAGAAGAATGTATACTGGTAACAGATTTTTAATTCGTAATGATTTTTGGTTTGGCGGTGCATCTTATCATGTTCATAACTTAGTGGTGACGTGTCAGAAACGATGTGTGATGATAAGATTGCATTTAAGTGGATACAAGGATCGAATTTCTTGGGAAACAATGAAGTGCGTAGTAGACTGTGACAAGGGTTTGATGGCTTATCAAATCGATGTGTGGTAATGTGCGACCTGATCATTCAACGATAGAAATTGTCTTGAAATTTATTGTAATAATCTGTAAATGATCTGTAATGATGTGTGATGATCTAAAATGTAAATTCAATGTATTTTGTATGTTTCTAGGGTTTTGTAACTGACCTAGTTGAAAAGTGTATTTAGGTCGAGTTTGAGAAGAGATTTTGTGTCAGTGATTTGAGAAGAAGAGTGTGCTGAAATAGATAGAAGAGCCTGTATGTGTGTAGCAGTGATTGAGCTGAAAAGGATCTGTACTAGCAAGCAGTGAAGTGTTGTGATCAAATCATTTGCCCTAGCGTTCCCTAGCAGTTACACCACTTTGAAATCCCTTAACTGGGTAGATTTTAAAAGGCCTTATTTGTAAATCTCTTGACCAGGTCGCTCATTAGCTTGAGTTTAAAATCCTCTAACAAGGTTACTCCTAAAAGGGTAGAGCTCCTAATAGGGCTAAGGTAAAATCTCTTAACCGGGTGACTCTTAACACGGTCTTCTCTTAATCGGACATATTGTAAAGCTCCTAACTAGGCTAGACCTTTAACGAGGCGCATTCTGAAAGAGTACAAATATTTTGTGGTTGTTAATTCCTGTCGTGGTTTTTTCCCATTTGGGTTTCAACATGAAAAATATTTGTGTTCATGTGGTTATGCATTGTTGATGTGTGGATTTGATATCTTTAATTTATTTGCATTTTGATGAACACTTATGTGACTTCTTGGTAAATCTTCTAGCCAGTATGTTTGAGTAGTTACTGGTACTAGTTTTTGAAGTGTTTTTGAAGTATTATCAGAGTTGTTTAACTACTAATTCCCCCCCCCCCCCCTCTTAGTAGTTAGTGGATCCTCATAATAACACAAGGGCTTCCGGCCTAAGGAATGCCTAAGGGAACAAATCTCGCTTACCGCCACCAAGGTCCCCACACTGGGAAGTAGTCAAACACCATTCATCAACACCAAGGGTAAAACACAAGAAATTATCCATATTGGGGTATTAACCATGGCCACACCAGGCCCATGAACCACCATCAAAACCCTATGAAAAGATAGGATAGAAATAAACAGCCCATGGCCATCTTCATTAGCCTCTCCATCTTCCACATTAAAATCCCTCGCAATGCCTCCACCACCTAAAACCCCATCTCCCCCTTCCCCGCTCCTGTTCTCCATCTTCAACTTATTACTATACAAATCTATATTACAAATAAAGGTTAGTTTATAGTTTAGTTAATAAATAAATGTAATTATTTTTGGAAAGTTATTTCTATAGGTAGTTTGTATGGGAAACCAATGGTTATATATACAAATAAAATATAATGTAACTTGATTATGCAACCGAATCTAATAAATATCTCCTTTTATGTGTCTTATTCTATTCAACAATGGTTTAGTTTTTCTAATATATTATTTTTGTTACCATTTTTTAATATGGTATTAAAGAATGTTTCGTAATAGGACTCTAAATTTCACTCCACTCATGATTTGTTTGTCAAGTTGATTAGGGCAATGAATTAGTGGATACTAAGGACCTCTAGTACCCTACTATATTTTTTTATCTCCATCTACTTGTTGTAAAGACAAGAATTAAACGACTTGTATGAAATATGGAATTTATATCATTTACTCTTCTTGCAATTTTTTTAGCGATAATAGTGGATACCACATATCACACACTTATCTCATTGACATCCACTATTAATGTGCATCATCTTTCTTTCCTATTGTGTATATTCTTTCTATAATGTTTTCTTCCATAATATTCATTGTATCTATATCAAAAGTTGCAAGGATCCATGGGGTTGTGGAAAAATGTAGGAGAATAAGGTGGTTGAGAAGAATTTTTTTTATCTTTCAGTTATGAGGGTTTGTTTATTTCAATAATGGTATGGATTTATTTTGATTCTATTTTATGAATATTTAGTTTGTGCAAAGGAGGAATCATGTTCTCATTAGGTGTCATTCTATTGTTGGTATATTGTTTTGATTTTAAAATGATGGTTTAACAAAGTCTCTCTAAAACTATGATATTTTTATTATTTATTCACAAAACTCAAAAAATGTTTTTTTTGAAAGCTATTGAGTAGAATCACAAAACCAAAAAATAATTTCTTCTATCATCAACAATCTTCAAATGTTCATTTTCTTTATATTCATTTATAATGTCTTTGTATCATATAACATTATCTTAAAACTTAATTTATATTAACTTTGTATACATATAACCATCTAACTAAAATGAAAAATTTATTATTACTAATAAAAAAATATAAATTTTAAATTATTAAATAATTAATTGGATGAACACACCATTAAAATGCTAAATATAATCATTAATTATTTTTTATCTCATCCTCAACTTAAAATATAATACTTTTTAATAAAACTTTAAACTATAGAAAACATATTTTATTAAATACATTTAACCCTAAATCGGCCTGGCATATAAAACAAAAAGTAATGATTAAATGCTTTGACCAAACATGCCGCTCCATAACAAGCTTAACCGCTTTCAGCACCTGCCATTTCCTGCGCAGAACAAATACACAGACAATATAAAGAACAGATATGCAAATCGCAGAATATAATGCAAAGGCCGTACATAATGTTTAATCATAAACCTGCCGCCTCCATCAAATACCTAATTTCTGCACTCTTAAGAAAGACAATGAAAAGATTTGGTTCAGTTCATGTGAACATTACACATTACCCACAATGAATTAGAAGAAGGACCCCTATGACATTCTCACCCCCCACAAAAAAGTTCAAAACATTATCACAATTCCATTTATAAGAGCTTCTATAAGCTTAACATTTTTCTGAAACGTAAGTGTTGTACGAAATAATTTAGAGAATACCAAAACGACAGAAATGTACAAAAGTGGGATGAATTGAATGGACATTTTGTAAATAAATATGTTTTCAATTTGGTTGTGGAGAACGACATCTACATCAAAAACGAGCTGTTAGACGTACAGTCCATAACCAGCGCGACCGCTTGAAGCACCCGCCATTTCCTGCACAACATGGAAAATCAACAGAAAACGTAGACAATAGGTAAAAACACTTCTTCGAAACACTCTTAAAATGCACACAATATATAGAGAGTCCTATCAAACACTTGAAAATGCACACAAGACCTATCAAACACTTGAAAATGCAGAGTAACTCCCTTCAAACACCCTGTGACTCTCAGCGCAGAGCACGGAACAGAAACACAGAAAGGAAAGAGTCCCTTCAAACACCCTGCGACTCTCAGCGCATAGCAGAAACAAATTTAATTAAAATTCAAAGGCTATTTTGTGCAAAAATAAAGATGAAAGCCTAACAAGACAACTGCAAGAGACTCACAACACACAGAGAATCGTGTATTTTTGCTATGAAAAGTGGAGCGGTGGGAGTGGGTTTATATAGGAGGGAGAGTAGGGTATAAACTCCCCTGGCCTTCACCTCTCCAACACTGCAAACGCACCACGCAAGTTGCCCTGACTGTGACTGTGAGACAAATCATGTATCCATATAATAATGGAGATCACAGTGGATATTATCTAATATTAAGTTTCTTGAAACTCCCACCAGTTTCGTCTTTTCCTTCCCGATATTCGATGTCAGTCTAGTGCACGACAGCCATATCGGGAGCCACGTAAACTGTGCAGTCACATTTGGGCCATTTTTGGCCATTTTGAGCACAACTTAGGACAGATACCTAAAAATTCATTTTCCACAGCGAGAAGAAGATAGAAACGACAAGCATCAATCTCAAAGATGTCCCAATGCCGACAAACCACGTTTCATCATGAGTAGTCTTTTATTGTTTCTGCAACAGTACGCCCCACCTTCAGTTTGCGACAAAAAATGCGACTACCTACCATTCCTTCTGTAGTTGTCTTGTTAGTCTGCTTTCTTTACTTTCCGTGAATATGCAGATGGGGGTTCTTGGCTAGTAAAGGTTTTCTGAACGATTGGTTTAAATTTAAAGGGCATTTCAGTATGATTAGAAGAAACAGTGAATGGATAAAATATTGACCTAATGACGAAAAATAGTAGATTAAATGAATGGAGAATTTTTTTTTAATTTTTTTAATTTTTATTTTTTTCTAAGGTGTCTCCTTATTTGAAATGGACAAAATTATTTTTCAAAATCAATGATTCAAAGTTCTCAAAAGTCTATGCAAGACGATTGAAAGCGTTTGATCCATTGATTTTTATCATCCTCGTTGTTTGTACGTGCAAAGTCTGACTCGCTTTCTTCATAGATGTTGCTGCCATCGTCCAACGAAAATTAGGAGGAAAGACGAACAAAACGTGACAAACTCACCGTGAAAATTTATCGGTGCAATTAAAAAAGGATGTAGTCGGGAATCGTGAGGCTGCAAAGTCACTCGGCTAGACATAACAGTTAAAGTCCATGTCAAAATCCACAACAGAAGTCAAATCAGTCAACTTTATCCGTGCCAGACAATCAATGTCTACAAACAGATTCATCGTTGGATTTGGGGGTTTATTCCTTTGCAGCTCGCTAGAGTTCCAAGTTGTTTCCATACCAATACAACCCATGTTCTTTTTCCATCTATTGTTTGCCCATTAGCTTTAGTTAAAACAACAATCTTGTGGTATATATAAAGAGAGACCTATAGCCGCCCGATTTGGGATATCTAGAAACGTTGAAAAATTATTAATTAAATTATAGTGATCAACGAATACAAATAAATTAAATATGAAACCACATTAATTCAATCAGTTGATAAATAAACCATAAATAAAAAATAACAAATTATTTATTATATTTAAATAATCATATAAACCTCCTTTAATTCATACATATTATAATATTTCAACCATTTAAAATAAATCCTCTATAATCATTACTTATATCCATTTAAATTATAATTATAAACTTTAATTGAATCTATCTCATTATAAGCTTGTTTTGTAGTCCTCATATTACTATAGAAATATAAACCATACTCTAATTTATTTCTTTGGCCAAGGAAGTAGATTACCTTGGAAAATGTTAAGAAGATAACTTTAAAATGATGAGTCTTTTAGAACAAGTATTCACATGGAGACTTCTTTTTATTTAATTTAATAGGTATTTCCCATAGGATTAAGAGATTCCTAAAGATACATACACATGCCCGAGTCTTATTAAACTCCACCGACTCACTCAAAATAAAACAAAACTATTTCAATCCTTGCTAGGTAATAAGGCATGTATTAGAATAGGGGAGCATCCCACTTTAGCCTTACATTATTTTCAGTCAGCTTATATAGCATTTCACGTTCTAAGTAGGTAGCTTCCAAATACCGAGGATAAAATCGTGGATCTCAAGAATGACTTGTTTTGGAAGCGATCCAAACCATTGTACAACACACACTTCCCTCTTAACCTACTTGTTTGGGAGAATATATTAATTTCCATGTCAAAACAATTTTCAGATGTGAGTGACAGAAAGATTTACCGGTGTGAGTAATTAATTTGGCTAATAATTTAATCGGAAAAATGATTACTGTCTGTGCAAGTGAAAAAGCTTCTTTACACATGTACTTTTCTTCTTTATGTACACACTCAAGCATGTTCCTCGATTAGCAGAAAAGTTTGGCTTTCCCAGAGTAATGTAACTTCATGCATGCTCCGCTAACGGTGAACGAAGAATGTCGAGAAAGAAAAAACGACAACGGATGGGAGAGGGAAAAAAACGGACGAGAAATCTAACGACTAGCTACTTTCCAATCGTCTTGCATGCTTGTTGCACATTGTGAGCCGTCGATCTGGAAAGTTAACCCATCTTTTACATACAGGGTATGCCTTCGGCGTAAAAACTAGCAATTGCACTTTGGTGTGCAATGGGTACGCCGAATAGGTGTGGAAGGTCAATTAAGGAATTTTTTGGTCTATTTTTTGTATATAGTTGTGTAGTACATGAGGTCATTTGATAGGGTATTTAGCAAATGATGTTGTTTGTACAACAAAGGTCTCCATGAGGAAGTGATGTATCCACTTTCAAATATCAAAAATTAAACAAAACCTTTAAATTAGAAAGATAATCAAGATCCATTATCAATAACCTCATGCTATGTTTACAATAAGGATCTAGGGAAAGAGAGGGAGTTGTAAGGATAGAAAAATGGACAGATAGAGGGGTAAGGAGATGGACATAAAGAGGAAGATAGAGATGGATATGTAGATGGAGAAGAAGAGGGATGTGGAGAGAAGGGATAGATAGACATGGAAGATATATATATATATATATATATATATATATAGAGAGAGAGAGAGAGAGAGAGAGAGAGAGAGAGAGAGAGAGAGAGATGTGAAAAATAAAAATGGAAAGATAGAGATAGAAATGCAAAGAGATATAAATAGGGAGAAGTAGAGATGGAGAGAGACATTTAAGAGGATTAGGAAGAGATAAAGAGAGGGAGAGAGAGGTAGAGGTAAAGAGATAGGGGTAGGGATGGAGTGAGAGTGGGAAAGATAAGGGGAGATAGAGGGAGGGAGAGAGAGGTAGAGATAAAGAGATAGGGGGTAGGGATGGAGTGAGAGTGGGAAAGATATGGGGAGATAGAGGGAGGGAGAGAAAGGGGGAGAGAGAGAGAGAGAGAGAGAGAGAGAGAGAGAGAGAGAGAGAGAGAGAGAGAGAGAGAGAGAGAGAGACGGGGGAGAGATGGCTCAATATGTAGATAGGGGGAGGGGAAGAGAGAGGGAGATATATATATATATATATATATATATATAAGGCAATATAACGATATAGAGAGGTATAGTGAAAGAGGTAGAGAGGGAGCGAGATAACTCAATAGAGAGATGGAGTGAATACAAGAGAGAGGGAGGGGAGATGAGAGATAAATACATAGAGATAGATATAACTTGGCAAGGATAGAGCGGGTAATCTAGAGAGGGCTAAATATATAGAGAGGGAGAGATGGAAGGAGAGAGTCCAAGGTACAAGATTTTTCTAGCACACTTTGTTGGAAATGTTGGAAACAACAAATAACAATAAAATATTGCTCTTAACATACATATATTTTAAAAGCCCAAATTTGAAAAGAAGATTGCTTTTATTGACTACATGAGAGATACACAAAGTTGTACGTCCTATACCATAGATTTACTAACATGATAAAGCAACTTTTAACATAAAGGGAACGTTGCCAATTGTTGGTGGTGCAACTATGCATACATACATGTTTTTGAAGTTTTGTAATTGCTTGCTTGGTCAAATACTTGCATTAAAAAAATCAAAATATATCTCTACCATGGCACCAACATTTAAGAATATAATTCGCATTTAAAAGAAAAGAATATAAAAATGAATTTTTGGCATCTCTCCACCTAGGTTTGTAGTCTGCATCCCTAACCTCTTCTCCAGTCCATAAACCAACAATTGGTGGCATTTCAACTGATGCTCAAACAAAAAATGGTTCTGTCGGAGTTCAAAACAATTTAGAGCTTAGAGTCTAGGGAAGAAGACATTAAAATGTTTAAAAGAGGACTTATCAACTTTTCAACTTCTGCGAATGATTGCTTGAGAGCTCTGTCTATTTCAGAGGAAACGGATGAAGTACAAAACCATCATATTGTTGTGGAAGCTTAAACAGAGCATGTAACCTGTTTCATAGTGTAACTCAAAGAGATGTGGCCTAGTGGATGATTGCAGGATATGCAAATTCAATCCACAGGTGTAAATCAGACTTCACATCATTTTTCAGAGTCCAATATGCGAAAATGGGAGCTTTGGAAACCAATATGAACATCCGTCACTAAATGACATGAAATTTTGTCAAATGTTGAAGTTGCGACTATCGTGGTACTAGTCACATGTGCAAAATGTGGAAGCGTTGAAGGGGTACGTAACTGTTTGACAGAATACCTTGTCTCAGGTTGTAGCTATTGAAGGCTTTAGATACTTCCAAGCAAACTAATGTGGCTGGTGTAAAACCAAATTCCTCAACCTTTCTCAACATCCTCCCAGCCCTTGCCAAGATGAGAGCAACGAAACAGGGTAAGGACATCCATCGAATGGATAAATGAAGGGTTAAAAAGAAGACCGCAACATATGAAAAAGACTCTCAAATCGATCTGCATTAACAAGTGTCTTAATTGATATGTGGAAGGCAACAAGGAGGTAAGTCAAATGCACATTGACAGGTGTCTTTTAATTGATATGTGGAAGGCAGCAAGGAGGTAAGTGAAACACCAGAGAAGGAATATGTGTTAGTTTAAAAATGAGCAGAGAAAACACATAATAATGAACAGAAAACAACAGAAAGAATAATAGACACAACAAAGAACTCCAGACACAAGATTAACGTGGTTCACCACTAAGTGGCTACGTCCACCAGAAACGCAAGGATGATTCTTATTAACTAATATCCAATTACACAGTACGTCATGTATGGGCTGCACACAGCCATTTATATAAACATATCAAATATGAAATAAAGAGTCTTCTGGGGAAGACAAACATCCATGTGACTGTTGGGCTTCATATACCCAACAATCTTCCCCGTGAAGTCCAACTGGCACAGCCTATAACATTCCCTGCATCTCCATTCCAAGGCTCATACTACAATCAGCTCTTGAGAAGATTTTAATATCGCCAAACTCTGTTCATGAATAGTGCAAATTAATCTTCTCCAAGTCAGATTAGAGTTAAAAACATATTCTCTAACTACTTCATCCGGTAATCCATAATCAAGAACACTGCTATCAACAGATGTATAATACACTCCTCCATCAAAGTCTCTTGCTTTTGTGCTCCCCCGTAATAGAATATCTAGAAGTTCACTATTATCAGATTTTAATACCCAAATATAAAACTCTTGTATAGGTGTGAATAGCCTACAAATATCACTCCCAATTCTCAAGGTTGCCTCACTAAATGAATTTGTTGTATTTTGTGCAGAAACTTGTACGGTACCTACAATCAATGCATTCCACTGTGCCTCTATTTCTGCAATCTGGAGCAATAAATCGTCACTCTTTTGTTCTTTTTGAAATTCATTTTCCTCAATGACCTTATCCTCAGCCTTTCTGAAGTCTTTTGGATCTTGCGCAGCCTTGAGCCAAAGGCTCTCTCCCACCTTCGCGAGCTCTATAATCCCTGTGCTCCTAGGATATTCAATCTCTAGGCACCCTGAATCCTCTTGTGGATTCTTTCCACCAAAGAAAGGCTTTCCTATCAACAAGGCATACATTTTTGTGAGGAAAGAGTCCTCAGTTAGGAGCTTCCCATCACTTTCCTCTTGCTGAAATATGGTCTCTTCAGAAAAATCCCATTCTTTCTCAAAGTTATCTTTTCCAATATTCATGATGCGACACAAAACCATCAACTTCTGGTCCATACAAATCAGTTTGTCGATGAGTAGGAGATTCTCTTCCTTCAACCTCATAAATTTTTCTTTTTCATAATCCTCCTGAGTCTTGGTCTCAACCTCATCAACTTCATCCTCGCTTCAGCGTCCTCCTCTTCAACATCCTCTTCTTCAGTCGAATCAAGAAAATCTTCAAACAACGAATACTTCAAACCCTCTTCTTCTTCAGCCGAAGTCTCCTCATTTTTCCAGCCATCGCACCAATGAACATGGCATTTTTTTTTAACTTTTGCTTGCACAATTTTACTCTCCACCGAGTCTAAATTTGAAAGAAAATCTTCGATGACTGGATCAGTGTCTTCATCTTTGTGTTGCCTTTTAGCCTTCTTGAGAAACCAACAATTTCTCTTGACCTGGCCTCGCTTGCCACAATACCAGCAACTAATTTCTCTAACTTCAAACTTCTACATCTTCTCAAGAATTTTCAATCCTTTATCTATCTACCTTTCCATCTCTGCTCAATCACTTCACCTAAGCTTTGATACCAACTGTTAGTTTAAAAACGAGCAGAGAAAACACATAATAATGAACAGAAAACAACAAAAAGAATAATAGACACAACAAATAACTCAAGACACAAGATTAACGTGGTTCATCACTGAGTGGCTATGTCCACCAGAAACGCAGGGAGGATTCTTATTAACTAATATCCAATTACACAGTACGTCATGTATGGGCTGCACACAGCCATTTATATAAACATATCAAATATGAAATGAAGAGTCTTCTGGGGAAGACAAACAGCCATGTGACTGTTGGGCTTCATATACCCAACAATATGAAGGGGGGAAAAGAAAAAGAAATAAAATGTTGCTATCTAATAGAAAGATTGGGCAAGAGTCTTTGTATTGTTTTGTGTTTGTGCTTTGACTTGTGTATTTGTAGGTAGGAGAGTTTTTTTTCTTTCATCGATTTTGCCTGGTCTTTTCTTATTTTGCATACATGTCTATTGTAGCTGTGGCAACCACACCATCTGTCAAAATTCTCCCAACGTTTATGCTGGATGGATGTTCACAACCCATTCTATAAAGCTCCCATGTTGGCATAGGCAGGGAAAATTGTAGAGTCTAGCCTTACACAAGTCAACTGCATTTGCCTCAGAATTTCTAAAGTCATTCCAACAAATAAAAATTAATGTGTGCAACCCTAAAGTGACTTGGGTTTTACACTTCCCAATTGCATTTTCCGGAGAGAGTTTCTAAAGCCTAGCGCATATTGTTTAGAAGAGTTGGAAAAGGGGATTTTGATGGTGCACCTACCATTTAGATTGATTATGGTGGAGTGGTCTGCAGGGGCATCAAAGAGGCATTCTGGCTCAAGACTTTGACTCTGGCAAGCGTGATCAGAGAGAGCATCAACTATGAATTGTTGGTGGCAAAAATAACGTTGTCCATCTCATATAAGAGATGCCTTCGTCGTAATTAGTTATTTGACATTTACAAAAAATCAAAATATTTTAATTAGAATTTAATGAAATAAATAATGTAGCATAATTTAAATTAAATTATATAAAATTTATTGTTATTCACAAAGTTCAAATTTTAGTTTTAATCATTTTAATATATAAGTTTAAAAAAAATGTTTTATTAGAAGTATGATATTAATTTTCTAAATTTAAATAGTTTAAAAAATTTATTATGTTTATGTTTAATTTATAATAAGTGTTTAAGTTTATCTTTTAAATATATAATATAATATAAAATAATCAATATAATAGAAATCAAGAAATAAAATTATTAAAATTTTCATATAATATATATTTAAGTCCTCAATGACTATATAGGCATTCCATTGCTACCATGATCCACCACTACACTAAGTAGAACACAAAATCTATGAAAGACATGACAAGGTCATGTCATGAAGCACATCACAAAGAGTAGGTTTCATAGTAAATAATATTTGGCAATTGGTAGCATAGACATCCAATATATAGTAGCACCTATCTCAAATCTTATTTTCACCCTACGATTTAGATATCTTGTAGGGTCATATTATTTACGCATGCAAAATAACCGTACACATTCAACACATGTTGAACCATAATAGTGGCTCTCAAACATTGGAAAACATGATTTACATTATACAATTTGAAAAAGAGAAAACTTAAAAAATTATGCCTTCCAAAGGTGGTTGTAGAAGATTTCCTTTATTGAATGACCAAATATAATTCAATTTGGGATTACATGTTTGACCACAATAATTTATTTTGAATTCTTTCAACAACGAAGGTTGTACAACATGTAATTTATCTTGACACCACACTAATTTGCATCCAAATTTATGATGCACAATAATGAACAGAGCAATTGTTTTACCCTATGTTAATTATTTCATTCCATAATAGATGCAACCTTTCCAATGCATTAACTAAAAATTTGAAGACCAAATTGTAGAGTAAAAATATAGTCAATTACTAGTGAAATTCACTCTATCCAATGAAATCATCCCCTGCTATGGATTTTCATTCATCAAAACATCAACAATTTGAGAATGTTCTATTTCTCGCAAATGGGGTTGTGAATTACTTAAGAAAAACTAAAATCTTTATTAAATATAGGTAATTTTGGTGTCTAAGACTTTATCTTTTTCTTAATAAATTTTAATATTTATTCAATACAATATTACTTTCATTTTAAAGAACAAGCAAAGCCATATTAAAAAGAACAAATATTGCCATATTTTGACTTTGAATTCAACATGATAATTTATAGGAAAGAAGAAGTGATCAACATTTGTTAATAAATAAATTTAAATGATTATTTTAAAGTAATTCTTTATATCAAAGGTACTCATGATCTACAATCGATAGGCATTTATAGTCATAAGACAATTGAATCTATCTTAATCATCTATGATTATAAAATACATTTAGTTGTCATTAGTCAAAGTGTCAAAGTGATTGTAATCATGTTCCATGAGATATTCTCACCCACCATGATTAAAACACAGCTACACCTTCCTACAACAAACAATTTGATGTGGACTATTGTCACCTAGATACGTGTCTCCTCCATCATAAGCATGGTAGGAAGATAGTAGCTCCTTCTAAGGAGTCATATAATATGAGAAACTTGAATTAATTAAATAAATACCTCTATCCTTTTCTCCTCTCTATTTATATTTCATCTTCCCTTTGTCGTTTTCTCCTCTCTATAGTTGTGCTTTGTTCCGTTGAAATAAGCCTGCCCAAAAATTTATTCAAACTATTAGCCATACCCTTATATATGACTTTGTAAATAGAGTTGTAGAGGGATATGGGTCTATAATCAGCCATGGTCTCACAATTTTGTTTCTTAGGAATCGATGAAATCAACATGTTATTGATCTCCTTTATAAACATCTTCTTTCTCCTAAAATCCTCAATCACTCTGAGAATATCATTCCCCATGAACTCCCAACATTTATGAAATAATTCCATTGTAAACTTATCTGTGTTGGCTTGATGATGATTGTAATGAATGACTTCATAATTGTAAACTATTATGAAGACATGATATGAGATGATATGATGCGAGATAGAAGTGTTAAGTTATTGAAGGCATTGCATAATATGTTGGTGATGTAGTTTTGAGTGCGCATAAGAGGATCTATTCAAGCAAGTTGTGCTACTTCTAGATCACACCACCTGTTGTTTTCTAATCACTACAACAGTCAAATCCCCTAACCGGGTAAGCTCTAACAAGCTTCATTGTACAAAACCTTTAACTAGGTGATCCATTAGTTTGGATTCTGAAATCCTCTACTGAAGTTACTCCTAACAGGGTACTACCTTAACAAGGTATAGATCCTAACGGAGCTTTGGGATCTTTAATAGGATTCGCTCTTAGCATAGCACTTTTGTAGATCTTAACCGGCCAATTACCTATTACTGCAGATAGTTAAATTGTGAGTCCTATCTCACCGTGGTTGTTCCCATTTGGGTTTTCCATGTATAAACATTTGTGTTATGGTGGATGTTTTACTTATTGTGGATGCTTTAATATCATTTTGGATTGCATGCATAGTTTTGAGTAAACTTATTAAGTATATCTACTGGTCAGTGTTTAAAGTAGTATTGGTTGTGGTGTCATTGATTCACCCCCCCCTCTTAGTGCTTTATAAGTCTATCAATTGGTATCAGAGCGTAACTTCTTTAAGGCTTAATCGCTTGGAAGGGAACCCTAAAGCCACCATGGGGGATATGAGCTACTTTGAGATGGCTAGAGTGCTTAAGGCTACCAAGGAAGAGCTTGAAACCCTAAGGGTCAGATTTAAAGCTTCACAAGTCAAAAGGATAGAGATGACTAAATAACTATTGGAAATATCTGATAATAGTTCTTCAGATGAAGTTAACATTGATACATTACCTGAAGAAGTTGAAAATCTTAACGGTGAAAAGCTAAATCTAAGAAGAGAGTTAGAAGCCCTAACTATCCGCATGATTCAAGTACTGGAAGCTAGGAGGGCAGTTGAAGATCTTGTCAAAGAAAGAGATCATGAGATTGCTAAGATCAAACAAGAAAATGCAACTTTACATGAGCATTGGCATATAGAAAAAGAAGAAAAAGAGGCTTTGCAACTAGATCTTGAAATGGCATCATCCCTAAGAGAGACTCTTACAAAACACAATGAAGATCTTACTAGAGAGCTCACTGAGGCTAATGGAAAGTTAGAAAAGTTCAATAAAAGTTCTACCATGCTGGATGAGCAGATCCAATCACAAAGGATGAAAGGTGATACATCTAGACTAGGCTTTAACACATCTAAGAAAGGAGAGTCTTCTAGTACAAATAGCAACATTCACAAGGACAAAACTGCTCTGTTTACCCTCTCAGGTGAATAACTTAAAGCACACAAATAAAACATGTAATGCAGAATAATAAGGCCATAGATATCAGATGTAATATAAGAGATGTTATTCCATTCCTAATTCCCTCGTTACAAGTTACATTCGGAAGTATATAAAGATACCGATGGGTTGCGAGCGCCAACCGTCGCACTGTAACGACCACCCCTCGGTTGCCAACTAACCAAAATAATTACACATAATTAACTAGTCCTATTCCTGTGTACAATAATGTGGCTAACATCATCCGCCCTAAAAGAAAGGAAGTCATCTCCAGACAACTTAATAAAAATAGAGATCACATTAAACAGAACTGCTGACGCTAGTCGAGCCCTGTTGCGTCTTTGCTTAAAAACCCTTTTCTGCTACCATCATATGCTCAAGTGCGGATTTCACCATTAGTGCTTCCTTTGACATCACAATCCTTCTGTGGCTAAACCAAACTTGTCTACAAGACACGCTTTTTAGTCTCAACCTCCACCAACTGCTACTCAAATGATACTATCTCCCTAGCCAATTTGTCCTCGATAGCCACCCGCGCTGCCCTCTCGGCATCCAACTCTTGGGTACGCTGAGCTAAGTCTCACGCTACTCCTGCCTACAACCTAGTGGTCAGCTCCTCCTGAGCCCTCTGTGCATCCACCAAGGCAACCGCACGTCCAGCCAAGACATACTCCAAGTTCCTCAAAGCGTACCATTCCTGCCTGGAGGTGGCCACAACCCGCTGGCCCAAAGGCTAGGAGAAACCTCAAATCCTCCATCACACTCCCCAAAGGATAATAACTGAACTGAATAACTCCCTGGTGTCATACAACTATGCAGACCTGCAATGCCTTCCCTCAAACTTTGTTTGTTCCCAACCTCCAAATCCGTCTCCCTCTACGGCTTATGGCTTCCCTGCCAATGCTAGGCGTCTTTCTCCCAACTCAAAAATAAACTGGGGTCTAGGGGAAATGCCCCCATCAGGGTTTGGGGCAATGCCCCAATGGGGTTGAGGGGCAGCGCCCCCATGGGTCTAGGGTAGCACCCCTCGCAGGGTCTGGGGGCAGTGCGCGCTCCCTGTCGCAGTACAGGGTGGGGTCGAGGGGCAGCGCCCTTGCCGCCAACACCAATTTACAACCCTCAGAACCATATGAAATTCCATGGTGCACGTCATTTATGTGATATTTTAAGATGCAAAAAACCCTTCTTCTACACTCTAAATTTTCAGTGTCCTACTCCAGACTCCATCGAATGATTTTAAATCTGGTCGTCATTTTTTTTTTTTTTTTCTCTTCTTGTAATGTCCCTGATGGCACCCCGGCC
Organism: Cryptomeria japonica; assembly: GCF_030272615.1. Classification (NCBI taxonomy): domain Eukaryota; kingdom Viridiplantae; phylum Streptophyta; class Pinopsida; order Cupressales; family Cupressaceae; genus Cryptomeria; species Cryptomeria japonica. The sequence continues at coordinate 170,463,461 of NC_081409.1, forward strand.
ATACAACCTCCCCGTACGGTCAACAACAACACTGGCACCTCCAATCGTACGACCACCTTCCCGTGCGGTCAACACCCCTCCAACCTCCATCTCCGTTCTATTCACTGCTCTAGAATCAAGGCCCTCTGCGCGGCCTCCCACTCGTCTGTTTCTGCTTTTTAATATTTATCTTTATTCAATAGATTGGGCATTAATTTCCATACATTTGCATAATTCGCAATACATTTCCTCAGATACAACTTGTGTCAATGACACTTTTATTTGAATATAGAAGATTCAAGGTTCAATTCCTTCTTGGTCTGGCGCCATCCCGCACCTCCAACGCTGTCCACACAGCACTTGGTGGGATTTCCACCTCCGTCGCCTCTCGTCGGATGTAGGTCTGGATGGCTACCAGAGCAGAATTGAGAATTCTCTCATTGCACTGTCTTCTCCTGTGTAAAGTTATGTTCGGGCGTCGTCGGCCTCTGGGATTACCTCACCAACGGGTAGGCCCATCGTGTCCGTGCGCCATCCGCGTCTTCCGTTCCCGAGTATGTCTAGGCAACGGCGCCAAATGTTTACCGTCTCAGGTGAATAACCTAAAGCACATAGATAAAACACGTAATGCAGAATAATAAGGCCATAGATATCAAATGTAATATAAGAGATGTTATTCCATTCCTAATTCCCCCGTTACAAGTTACATTTGGAAGTATATAAAGATACCGAGGGGGTGCGAGCGCCAACCGTCACACCGTAATGACCACTCCTTGGTTGCCAACTAACCAAAACAATTACACATAATTAACTAATCCTATTCCCATGTACAATAATGCGCCTAACATGCTCCTAAGGCTAACAAGCCTACCGGTAAGAAAGTTTTTAAACCTGTTTGCTTTGTTTGTCATAAACGTGGACATACTACAAATGTGTGTAGAAATAGACCCAACGGGAATACAAGCTACAATGCAAATACTAGGTATGCATCTAAGAGATTTGAAGGTCATTGTTTTACATGCAATATGTATGGACATAGATTAGTTGAATGCAGATATGCAGCAAATAACCCAGTACCTCACATGAATCCAAGACCTAATGGTAACTGGAGGGCAAGTGCAAGCTAATGAGTCACAAATTCGTGGAAGTCTATGCATTGGAAAATGCACTCCTCAAAACGGGGGCCTGTTAATGGTTCGGGCTCCCGAGCCGAAAGGTGACGGGGGCCCGAAGCTAAAGTAAATGGGCCCCTGTTTTTAAATTGTATTTTTACCATTCTTTTGGGCGAATTTTTTCATTTTTACCATGACAGTAAATTGAGAAGAGGAGATAAAAAATGGGCCCCCGTGCTATGGATTCCATTTCAAGCCTCCACCACTATACCAGGTACACATTCAGTCATCTATTTTCACATTTCGTAATTTTCTTGTATATTTTTCCTGTTTTTTGTGTATTATTTAGTTTTTTTGTATTATTTTAGTTTTTTTTAAAAGTAACCTATAAATAAATTAGTTTTTATATTTGTAAATTCTTGATTTTGATCTGAAATATTCTTCAACAGTTAACCCTAAACCCTAATCAACAAATTTACAAATCAAAACCAAACCTAGATAGTTAACAAAACAAAATATCAAATTAGATATCTCAGAAACATCAAAACGAAAATGAAATCGAAACAAAAACAAAAATGAAAACAAAATCAAAACAAAAACAAAAACGAAATCGAAATCAAAATTGAAACAAAAACAAAAACGAAAACGAAATCGAAACAAAAACAAAAACGAAAACAAAATCGAAACAAAAACAAAAATGAAAACGAAAACAAAATCTCCAACTCTTAAACTATGCTAATTCGACATGATTACTTAGTATGATAGGACCAATTATGGACCTATTATGCCATGACATTGCATAATAGGTCCATATTTGGTCCTATTATTGGATTTTTAAAAACTTATAAATATCTTGTGTATCATTTAACATATCCACACCTAAAGGATTTGGTCTTACATTAAAATTAAAAAAGAGAGAAAAGCAAACATAATTTTTTTATTCATGGGTCAAAACCATTCTTATGACACCTTGGACAAGTACCTTGGCATCATGTATAAATTTTTTTTTTAAAGTACCCTACACTTAGGAGTATACCATAATCCATTCAAATTTTCTTTACTCTCAACCATCCTTGTCATCATCCATATCATGTATCTCACATTCCTAGTTTTTGACCTTGATTCAAGTGTTTTAATCATTTTGAGACATGTTTTAGGAAAATTCTAATATATATAAAATCTTATTTACAGAGAACTCTTACAAAAAAATTGAGAAGATGAGTAACATATATCCACATCTCTACCAAAGTAGGGAGTATGAGTTGAACATGTGATGCCTACCTAGGTAGATATCTACCCAAGTAATCTTATCCTATCCTCTAGGTGCAAATATGCAACACAATAGTTAGCTAAATGCAATAAAATAATGATGCACCAGCAAAGTGAATGTACACATTGAGGTGACACATAACATAAAAGAGAAACCACTAGATATCAGATAATTTAATCCTTTATGTTTACTTCATATTCTATTACCCTACTTGTAGGGCATGTTTAATATTTTCTCACTTGATTTCCTTTTTTAATCCTACTTTTACTTCATGTGTAAATTATCTCCTATTTTTACATTATCTAATCTTTATTAGTAACTAGACTAATTTCCCATAATGATTTATGTCTTATACTTTAATCTTTGTTCTATCTTATGATCTTCAAGACTATTTGCTTCACATGTATGTTCATATAGTGTTTTTTTAATCTTATTAAAGCATTATCTTATGTTTGTATATTGGTTAATCTATCTTCTTAAAGTATTATCTTATGTTCATACATTGGGCAATTTATCACTTTAGATCCTATTACCCCACTTGTAGGGCATGTATTCTATTATCACTTTAGACCCTATTATCACTTTAGATCCTATTACCCCACTTGTAGGGCATGCATTCTATTATCACTTTAGATCCTATTATCACTTTAGATCCTTATACTTCCACAAATTTGTGCATGTATTCTATTACCCCACTTCTAGGGCATGTTTAATATTTTCTCACTTGATTTCCTTTTTTAATCCTACTTTTACTTCATGTGTAAATTATCTCCTATTTTTACATTATCTAATCTTTATTAGTAACTAGACTAATTTCCCATAATGATTTATGTCTTATACTTTAATCTTTGTTCTATCTTATGATCTTCAAGACTATTTGCTTCACATGTATGTTCATATAGTGGTTTTTAAAATCTTATTAAAGCATTATCTTATGTTTGTATATTGGTTAATCTATCTTCTTAAAGTATTATCTTATGCTCATACATTGGGCAATTTATCACTTTAGATCCTATTACCCCACTTGTAGGGCATGTATTCTATTATGACTTTAGATCCTATTATCACTTTAGATCCTTATACTTCCGTGAATTTGTGCATGTATTCTATTACCCCACTTGTAGGGCATGTTTAATATTTTCTCACTTGATTTCCTTTTTTAATCCCACTTTTACTTCATGTGTAAATTATCTCCTATTTTTACATTATCTAATCTTTATTAGTAACTAGACTAATTTCCCATAACGATTTACGTCTTATACTTTAATCTTTGTTCTATCTTATGATCTTCAAGACTATTTGCTTCACATGTATGTTCATATAGTGGTTTTTTTAATCTTATTAAAGCATTATCTTATGTTTGTATATTGGTTAATCTATCTTCTTAAAGTATTATCTTATGTTCATACATTGGGCAATTTATCACTTTAGATCATTTTTGTATATCCTTCCATTTATATATAATTATATCTTATGTTCATACATTGGCCTATTATTTTAGGGAATATAATAGATTATCACTATTTGATCACGCATTTTTGCATCTTAGTATCATATGATTGTGCCTCACATGATGATTGTATGATCATATCTTGGTTTATAGAGTGTACTGATCTTACATTTCAATATCTCATTTTAAGCACTTATCATTAATCCTTATATATTCTTACACTAAAAGGAGTATCATCTTATTTCCCACTTATTTATTGATCTTACGTATGAAATATTTTATATTGATTATAATAGTTGATGCATTTTACAAGAAATGAATGCATTAAATTGAATATATAATAGATTTATGAAGTTTCATTGAAAGTTTTTATTAAGTTTTGTGTGTAAATTTTATATTTAAAGATTCAATAGTATGTACATGTATATTTTTTAAAGTTTAATATTATATTATATTTCATGTGTCATTCAAACATAGAAATGTTACTATTTATAAATGTTTTTTTTGAAAACTAAAATAGATTCTTCTTTGACATAGAGTTGTATATAATTCACGTATATCTTTATATATGCAGGAGCTCTTTGTTATCATGGATGTCTTTGACATAGATGAACTATTAGGTGAAAATCCCCCACCACAACCCCCTCCTCCTCCTCCTCCACCTCCACCACCACCACCACCACCACCACCTCCACCTCAACCTCCACCCCCTAGATTGGATGAAATTCGTTTAAGAGAACGAATTAATGAAAACCTACAAGTGATTGAACAAAATATTGCTGCTATCCAAAATGAGCGAATCACGCCACCCCATCTTCTAGAGTTTGCAAAGTCAATGCAAACTGTTGTCAAATCAATTAGATCTATTGATTCTCAATTAGATCAATTTCATAGACGATGACAAGAGTTGCGTGATTTTTATGCCGATGGTTTCACTTATAGGCAAATCACTGATCTGAAAATAACCAAAGCTCATTTATGTCCATATTTTACTAACCCAAAAACAAGAGAACCAATGCAACCTAACCAGAAAAGAATTTCAATTAGGTGGTGTGTGCATCTAGAAATGGCTAGACACTTTTGGGATAGATGGTGGATGGTTTTTGGTTATCCACCACATCGTAATTATGAGGTCCCTTTTTATTTTTTGAAGAAATTATACTGTGAGTTTGTAATGAACTAAAAACCAAATTATTTTGACATTAAGTCATTTCAGGGTGTTGGTCATGGAATGCCACAACATAGATTAGGGGCACAGAGTAATAATCCCCTACCAGATCCACCCATAGTTCCACTTGTTGCTCCATCGATTCCTATAGATGTCCAAAATACATTATTCATTTCGACATTAGATGCTTTGACTTCCCTCACAGGTAACCTGAGTGAGCAAGCTGCTCACATGGCATCCACTCCTCGATGGATGCCACATATGTGTTCGAGTTGTCATGAGACATGTGTAGGTCCTACTGTTGATGCAGGATCTGCTTCAGTTCCAGCTGAGCATGATGCAGTAGATGATAGTATGATGACATCATATATGGATTTTCTTTGCTCAGATGATCATCTTGACCAGGTATATATATATATATACATACATGTACATGTCAATCTTTTAATACTTCATTAAATATAGGTATAAATTAAGTGCATGCCTTTTTTTATACAATCTAATACTTCATTAAATAAATTTTTTTTATGTAGATAAGGACTACACCTAATATTAGAGTCAATATTGCATCTACTGGAACACAACTCGGCACACCTCATGGGGTATAGTATAAATTTCTATCTAGACATTGTACTATCATTTTATGTTAATATGTTATTGTGTGGGGGAAAAAGTGACACTAAGCAAACATGCCCTAATCTCACTTTCAATCACACACTTGTGGAATACGAAAGAGCCTAGAGTTATCACACAATTGGCTACTTCTTTTTGTGGAAGAGAGAGCCACAGGCTACCTATTAGGATTTCTATTCCTTTGTTGCAAATGATAAATAGAATGATGAAATGATGCAAGTTCAATCCCTAACCCCAAAGTGCAAGTATGAACTAATAACAAGATTGCAGAATTGAACTTAAACAATGGAAAGCTGTAAACACAAGGACAAGACAAGAATGCAAATGCGTACCTGGAGTCAAAATCTGAGTGAAAATGTTCGGGACGGGGGCGCGGGCGCCACTGTCCTGATTCTGCCCCTGAAATTGGTCCAGAAACTACTGTTTTGCACTCTAGAAAAGCTGTCAAAAATGTTGAAAATGCTGTCTGTCAGGAGGACCAGGGCGCCCAGCGCCCCTGTCCTGGCAGGACCAGGGTGCCCCACGCCCCTGTCCTAGTCTTTTGCTCTGAAATTTGGTGGGAAGGTCGGTCTCAGTCTGCTTCTCCCGGATCTGCAACCTGCGACGTCGTCCGAGTCCCGAAACCTGCACTTATATCTGAAAAGGTGTTTGGGCGGCTATATAGGGTTTTGCCTTAGTCAAACCCCCGCTTCGGTGATTTCCACCTCCATGAATAGCCAAGTTGTATTGTAAAAGTAATGTGTGTGCAGACCTTCTGTGTGTGCAAGATCCTACAATGCAAGAAAGCAAACTAGAGCAACCTAGAAAGTAAACCCTAATTGCTTGTAAATGATAATGTAAATGCTCTAAATCAAGATGCAAAGTGATCTAAAGCATGAATAAAGGATATATTAAAGCTTATGCAAAGACATGAAAACAACATGAAATCATACCCAACCCCAAGGGAGGGGTACAAGCCAATCTTCAGTCGGTAATCTCCTATTGTTCTTCAATGTCTTCCAAGCCCTAAATGGATGAATGAAATTGATGAATGCTTGATGGATGGAAGTTGAATGTTGTCGAAGTCTTCAAAGATCTGCTCTTTCCCTGCATAGAAGGCCCTTGAAAACCAAAATTCAGATCCTTTCAAATGAAGAAAGAGAGCTCTTATATATGAAACCCTAGGTCTTAATTTCAACTTTTGGCTGACCTAGAGATTGAATCTCCTGCCAATTTCTTGGGGTTAAGCTTTATTTTATGATTGGATCACGTTCCTAAAATTTCGGGAAAAATGTCCGGGACCATGTGCACTCCGGGTGCCATGGTCCCGACAACTTTTCACTAAATTTTCAGGGCCGTCGGATATGATGATTTTAGAGAGAATCCCGAAGTTACAGGTGATTTTGAGATGTTTTGACCCCCGAAATCAAGCCCCCAAGTTCGAAATAGGACCTAATTAGGGTTTTGATTAAATGATGTATTAGAGGAATAAAATGAAAGGGGCACACTTTAATGAAAAGGGCCCAACTTTATGATATGGGAGATGATAAAATAGAACCTTAGACCTAATTAATTTAATTAATTAAGTGCTAAAGGGGAAATGCAATGCAAAATGCAAAATGCGCCAAGGCGGGTGCTAAACTAGGTGTGAAATTGTACCACCCTAGCAAGTGCGTACAATTTACGACGCTACAGTTATCATCATATACTATATAAATTTTCATGTTGATACATTGAATGCTTCTTTCTCTAAGATTCAGGTCATGAGGGACCCTCTACATCACATCGAGAAGAGGGTTTGACTACTGTGACACCATCTATGGTATGTATCTTATAATTCATAAATTAAATATGAAATCTTACAACATTGTAACTTAACTTGAAATTATTTAGTACACATATATATGTTCACTAAATATGATTTCATTAAATGCATGTATGCAGGTGGACACTACCATTAGGATAGGTTATCCTCATAATTTTGATCAGAGCCAATTTGAACGCACATTGACATCCTTTGAGGTATTAATATGTAATACTTAATTTGATCTTATTTTGACTCTTAATTTAAGGTTTAATTGGACACTTTGAATTTGACCTTGTATAGGTGTTAGCTAGCGCTACATTTGGTGTTGATATTGCACAAGATACTGCTAGAGGAGATACTGCTAGAGGATCTGATCAACATATGGTAAGTTTGTGACTTAATTTATGAATTCTAACTATATTTGATAAATGATTCTTTTAATAGTTAATTTCAAGTATTTTAATATTATTTTTTCTTGTACAACATGAGACGGGTGGATCTGGACCACGTCTCAGGGACAAGAGACCATGGGATGTTATTGATGATAGCACTTAGATTTTACTGTTTATTTGGCTCTGATATGTACTCTTTTATGGAATTTACACATTTGTTTACACGTGCACATACTATATATATATGGATAGTTGCATAATAGAATTAAATCATATATATTTTGTGCATACTTTATATATTTTGTGCACATTAGATATTATGTGGAGTTCACCATGTTACCATCTAGATATATATATGGATTAGATATTATATGGATTATGTGGACTTGAAATTTTACTATTTATTTGGCTCTGATATGTACTTTTTTATGGACTTTACACATTTGTTTACACATGCACATACTTTATATATATGGATAGTTGCATAATAGGATTAGATCATATATATTATGTGCATACTTATGTGCATTATTCCCATTAGATATTATGTGGACTTGAAATTATGTGAAATTATATTTTGTGCACATTAGATCATATATATATTTGTGCATACTTTATATATTATGTGGACTTGAAATTTTATTTATGGAAGTTCTGCTTAAATAACTTTATATGGATTATGTGGACTTGTAATTTTATTTTTGGAATTGTATTTAAATAGTTCTTGTGATTAGATAAACTAAAGGTGTACATCATGAACTAAGTATCGAAACATGTTTTATAATTATAACATATTCTAAATCAAAAAGTATTAATCATCATAGATAAGCAAAATATATAATTACCATTACAATAATAATGATGATAATCTAGAAAAGTATCAAAATAAATATATTGAATAGAGCTTGATTAAAACATAATTATCTCATTCATAAATTTGACCAATAGTCTCTCATTTATGTATATTACACAAAATGTAATCAAGAAGACATATCTAAAATAAAATAAATAGTCTATTTAAATTATAATAATAAGGATTTATATCTCTCAATATACAACATAAAGTACATGCACAAATAATAGTAGTCATTGAGGCCAAGTCTACTCTGAGAGACCTGGGAAAAAAAATACATATGATTAGTTTTTATAATCAGGATACATTGAATTTAAAATACAACATAAAGTATGCACAAACAATATAGTAGTCATTGAGGCCAAGTCTACTCTGAGAGACTTGGAAAAAATAAATACAAATGATTAGTTTTTATAATTAGAATGCATTTAATTTAAAATACAAAGGGATTTGCCTTAAGGGTACAAAAATTTAACTTACTTGTAATTATTCAAAATGAAACATAAAGTATGCACAAATAACTTTGTTTTCATTGATGCCTTCTACTTGTGGTAGACCTGAAACAAAATTTTACTAGATTAGATTTTATAATTATGATGCTTGATTTAAAATTCTATATATAATATGCATCACGACTTTTAAAAGGGAGGTGGATTAAGGGTTCAAATTATAACTTACTTGATATTCATTCTGTTATACCATCTGCATCCTCTCTCTTTTTTAGAGCATCTATAATTGTCTCGTGCTCTTCCATAGAGAGAGTCCATAATTGATTATTAGTAGGCCTACCACGATATCTATCCAATTTTATATTAGTTTCCACTACCAAATGCGAGTAATGTATAATCTTCTTCTCTAATTCATAATCTTCAAATATAGGCAATCCATTCTTTCTTGTTAGATATTTGTGTAGCCAAGTGCCAACAACAACCACAGATCTTGTTGGATAGTCATAACCATCATCATCTACTCGAGGAGTGGTTACCTTATGTTTTGGCTCTACACATCGAGCCAACCAATACTTTCTCCCCTCTTCATTGTCCTCTGGTGCAACAATAGCATAGACATGTCATGTGCACAAAACAATTTTATTTTAATATTTAATGAGAAATAAAAACAAAAATATACACTGGAAGATTGCATAAATGTGTACTATTTAATAAATAAAAACAAATTTCAAAAAGAATTTTACCTTGTTGTATAAGATCAGAAATGCAATCATAGTCATTTGATGCAAACATCTTATCCATATCTTCATCATTTCTTTCATGCAGATCATTTGCATCTAATGGTGTCAATGATATTTGTTGCCATTCTTCAACCCATTCTATATTCTCACAAAATTCCCAATCTCTGGAAACACAAAACTGACAAAAGCAAGCAAGTTGCCTTGTGAATATAGTCCATGTGTTTGAATTAGAACTCTTAAACAAATGCCATTTAGCTGATCCAATGATGATATTACAATCATGTCGAATAGGAATACTATCTTCCTCTATCAACCAGAAGAAACGTTGAATTATAGAGTTTTCAGTTGATCCTTTTGACAACTTTGAATTGCACCAATCTACAACTACACAAGCATCTCTGAATTTCGCTGCATCCTTGAATTTCAATTGTTCTCTAGCAAGAGCTTTTTTTACATAGGCACGAGCTCCATCGTGTTCCCCCTTACCATATCCTTCTTCAAAAAAGCTCCATAAATGTTGGACATTGGTTATCTTGTGAAGTTTGCATAGCCAATAAAACATTCTTGCATTTTTGAATTGTCCAGTGCAGTTATCTAACCATATCATATGTTGTTTCATATCAATTTCTCTTTCCTTAATATTATCATAAAATACCTCGAAGCAATGTTGAACAAACTCTGAAGAGTGTAATCGATTATCACTAACATAGAAATGATACTCCCTCAAAAATTATCTATTATCTTCTGTACTATCATGGTCATGTCTATATATAATGTGCACAAATATGGCCACTTGCACTGAGTTGTAGTATTGTGATTGAGTTTCCTCTTGTTCTTTTAGAGTATAATTTTCTGCAAAATCCACAACTTATACTATTGTTCCAACTGGAAATGTGTTCTTGCATATGCGAAACTATCCATCAAGCCATCGAGCATGTTGGGAATGTTTCACATATTTTGGAACAATATGAGTTTTAAACTCACTAATAAATGCATTCACACTATTCTGTTCTGTAATCAATTCTAAACGTTTCCCCATCTTTCCATCCTTTAGAGGGTATTCTATATTTTTAAATCTCCTAACATCAACCATTTTTTTTCCAAACTCAGATGAAAAATGTTCATGCAAACATTCACCTATCAAAGAGTAGTTCCCACATAAATTGCAAAGGCCATAAATGCATGAACTGGAAATAAATAATTGTTCATTAGGTGGTTTACAAAATAAACTTCCAATAAAATCTTTTATAGTTTCAGGTGGAACATAAACACCACAATCCTGCACAAGATCATTACCATGCAACATACAACGTATATATTGAAAAACATCATAATAGTAACGAAACTGAACATGAGTTTTACAACAACAAGATATTCTTTGTTTATTGATTTTAACATACCAGGGCTTGCATTTTTCAAATGATCTTTGACTAATTCATAAATTCATTAACATAGATTCATCACTAAGTTTTTTAAAGAATTCAGTTTGAGTCATGTCAAGAAGATGTTTTGGATGAGGATCATGAATTTTTGATCCAACCCTTAACTTTAAAACATCTCTAGCATTTGATGAAACTCTAGTGTTATCATGCCAAAATTTTGCAATTAATTGTTTAGTTTCATCATTTAATTTCATGTCCGACCTTTGAAGTCTACCACTAAAACTCAAACAATGGTTTAGTGGATCAATTTCAATTGTGTCTCTTCTTTTGGTAGCTCTTGACGAGGTTCTATGATGTAAGTTCAAATAGCCACTTATATCACTTAACATTCTTTTACTAACAATCATTTTGTCAACTATAGCAGTCATTATAACTCTACGTGTTGCATTCTTATCTTTAGATCGACTTGTTTTTCTGATAGAATCGACAACATTGGCAACAGTAGATACATTTGCACCATTTGAAACAATTATGGTCATGTGGCTATGAATTGCAGAAGGAGAACTAGAAGAGGCAATGCAGGACCCTGGAGATCATCTTGAATGGCTTGCTATCATTGTCATAAATCGGGACACATGGCAAAGTTCTATAGATCCAGAAAGAACAAATTGGTTAATCATTCTGAAGATCAGAAAGGTAAGCAGAAGGTAAATGTTGAGGAAACCAGATAAGAGATGAATCGAATCTGGAAAAAGAAGAGTGATGATATACTTGCAGAAGAACCTAATTGTTCACCCAGTGTGGAGAATTCTACACCGGTGAATTGAGCCTTTTAACAAGGCTAAGGGGAGCATAGTGGTAAATCTATTTCCAGACCCCTTGAAAGATGAGTGGTAAGAGAGCTTGTATTTTTGAGTTGTTATGTGTGAAATCTTAATATCTTTTGTCAATCAGTTTTTTGAAAGTTTATCAACCGGTTTTACACCTACTAATATTGTATGCATCGTTAATCGGTGTCTTAGGGTTTGTAACCCTAGCGATCAAGCATTTAATGCAGTAGGTAAAAAGGATAAAAGCAAGTTTTACTATGTTATTTTTACCCTAAATGCATTCGAAAGGGAATTCTTGAGCACTTGCAGATCGAAGAGAGATTTGCTAGCTGGTCTTAGACAAATTTGTGTCATGAACTGCGTGCTTGAAGTTGATTCGAAGATTAGTGAAGGTGGAACTGGTGTGCATTTAAGTAATCAACTAGTAACCGAGGTAACGTGTGAGAATTAAGGTATTTCTTTGTAAATCCCTTTTCAAATCAAGTTTATCTGAATGGCTTCATCATCTAAGCAAGTAGAGAGGATAATGATCACATCAGAACCTATGGAGGTTGTGGAATCAAAATGAATAGTGTCTTACAATGCTTTATCTCAAGTTCATGATGGTGTCATTGTAAAAGGTGATTTGTCTAGCTATTTTGATTGTAAAATCAAAGATTTAGGATCACTATAAATTTATTCTCAATTGAAATCCCTTTGCAATAAGAGCGGAAAGATCCAACCCAAGTATATTAGGGTTTATGAGAAGGGTTTTTCATAATGCAGCTTATTTTCTTGAGGATTTTGAAGAGGAACACATAAGAATCATTCTTAGTCATGTTCATGGTGAAAACATGTATCTGGAAAAGACACGCACTATAACCAAGGAAGCTATCCAGGTTGTGACTGGTTTTTGGTCAACCGGTGAAGTTCCCAAGCTGAGGTGGATTTCTAAAGAAACTGTAACCACTTTAACCTCGTCTACCTCTGATGGGCATGCATTTTCTGTTAATAACATTAAGGATTTGGCGGTTAAACTGGCTACTATGGTTATAGGCTACATGATATTCTATTCCAATAGAATGAACAATGTGCCATCTGCAGGAGTGCATACAACCTATAAAATGATTGCTGAGAACACAGATTCTGAGCTATGTGAGGCCATAAGGAGTCAATTGATGTTGAATCTACAATCAATTAAGAAGGACAACAGTTAGAAGTTCAAATTTGATCAGTTATTGATTGGTTTATTCATTTACTTTCAAAATTTCCTACTGGGAATCGATGACATTGAATGGTCTAAAGACCTATTGGTAACTGTTTAGATCAAGAATAGCATTAAGGCTATTAAGAACACTTTCTCTGCTGCAATGAACAAGTACTTCAATGAATTTAAGAAGAAAATGAGTATGAGGGTAAAGCTACCTGAGGATGTCGTGAAAAACTTTGCTAAGAACATCATTTTCAGAGTCACCACTAATTTATGTCTAATGGAAGCTATTGAACTAGGAAAAGATGAAATGGAAGACATGAGCTATGAAGTAAATTATGACTTGTTGATTTTTTATGCCAATAACCTGTTGACATATTCAATGGACAACAAGAAGAAAAGATTAGATAATGTAGACGTATAAAAATGACCATATTCCTAAATGAATATTTTATGTTCATTTCCCTATTTAATTAAATCCAATTTAATTAAATTATCCACATTCTTCTATTTTATTAAATAAATTATTCAATTTATTTAAATAAAATTCACTATACCATTTAATGAATAAATCATTTTATTCAATTAAATCCCTCTAGCCACTTTTAATTAAATTCAAATTTAATTAAAAAGTTATTCTAAATTGAATAAATCAAATTTATTTAATTACAAACAAATTGAATGAAAATCAAATAATTCAATTAAATCCTATTATCCTCTCCATCCACTTGCAAAATCCCAAACCCATTTCTAATCCCTTCTAGAATCTTCTAATCGCTTCTAATTAACCTAACCCTCCTCTAAACTTTGTCACATCCCTAAGCAAAGGGAAGTCACTTCTCAAAAACCTTAAAGTCTTTGATAACTATTGAAGGTTTTCAACCTTCAACCACTAAAACCCTTAAAGTCTTTGAAAACCATTAAAGGCTTCCAACCTTCAACCACTTAATCCCTAAAGTCTCCAATAACCATTAATGGTTAATTCAAACCTTCCCACATGGTTAAAAGATTTGTTTTGACTCAACCTCTATCCAACCCAAGGGTCTCATCAAGCCATTAATGCTTTGACCATGATTATCTCTTAATCATTTGCACAAAGGTTTATCCTTGGATTAACTCCTAATCTAGTGGATAAGCCTAACTTAGACTTGACCCTTAGCCTTTAGATAACCATGAGGTCTTCTCAGGCCTTTAATGCCTCCAACCTCTTCTCTCAACCCAATCCTATGTTGACACTTGTCACCATTTCATTGGTGCCAATTGTGCACATGGATCCCCAACTTTCAAACCTGACCCTTGATTAAACCTTTCAATCTTGACCATCCATTGCCCTGTTTGTGCTATAAATAGAGCCCTCATTCCTCCATTCTAAACAATCATCTTTCAAATTTGAAGCATTATACTTATGCTCAAATACTTTCAAGCTTTTTTTTATCATCTTTATGCTCTTCATTTAGCCTCTTTTAGACTAAATATGCATGCTAGAGTAATTTATTTATCATTTTAGCTCAATCATAGACTAAATATAGTATGCTAGGATAGTATTCATACTAACCTCGTCATCTTATCATCTAAGTTTATTGGATTTTAGCATCATACATAGCTTACAACACATCTCATACTAAAATCAATCAAAAACATCTCTCGTTCTCATATTTGCCATCCCTAAACCATTTTGCTCAGTGATCTGAGAGCAAAAACATTGGTTTGAGGGACATTGTGAGATAGAGAACCATGGGACCCTCCTTGGGAAGCTGAGTAACACTACGTTACTCCATAGCTTGCATCAAGAAGTCCTGTGTGTGTGTGTGGGCTAGTATTTAACCATATTTTCACATATTGAGTTTTATTCGCCCACTTTTCCCGCATACATTTCTGGCGCCCACCGTGGGGCTCGAACCCCAATAACACATCATTTTTTGAAATTGATGACTTTTGCAGGTATGCGGGAAACTAGAATTAGCACATCGAAAATATATTTTAGTGCATCCGCCTAACAGTTTAGCACTTCTAGCCTACTGTTTAGCGCGTGTGCTTTCTGTCTTAGCGCGTAAACACTGTTCCTTAGCGCATAATACTATTTAACAAATTTTCCTGTAGGTGTCGACTCCGGCGAAACATAGATTAACGCATATACCTGACAGATTAGCGCATCCGCTTAACCTTTTAGCGCTTGTAATAGATATTCCAGCGCGTTGAAACTAACAGTTAGCGCATTAGATTCAAATTTTTCCTGCATAACAGATCGCGGGAAACAGCGAAACACAGATTAGCGCGTACGACAGACAGAGTAGCGCATCCGAGTAACAGACTAGCGCAGGGAGAAGAAACTGTAGCGCATCCGCTGAATATTGTAGCGCGTACAGTTTGTTCTGTAGCGCATCACAGACAAAACAAACAAAAAAAATATTTTTTTTTGTAACTAAATTAAAATTTTAGACTTGTGGAAGTCCCCCGAAACAAACTAACAATCTTATTGTTTGGTTTATTTGCAGGGTTTTAACAGTTTCTTGCAAGTAAAGCGAGGAAGTTTGCTTTTACAGCAAAACGTTTTTCTTTTGTTGACCTCCAAAAAATCGAATTTGCTTTGTTGACTATTTCTTTTCCATAGATTAGACAATCATTGCTTTGAAAAAAATAAAAACAACATCATGTTTTTGTGGAGCAACATCTCTGCATAGATTTTAGAAAATCACTGCTTTGAAAGGCTAAAATAAACCTCATTGTTCGCTTTGTCTCGAAAGTGGAAGGTATATGCTCTCCCCTTAATTGGGTGATCAAAAAGCCAAACCACTCTTATGCTTTCAGTACTTCAAGCAGTTAAAACCTTTAGCAGGCCTGCCTTCCCGAGGAGTTGCAATCAACTCTTAAAGCCGTTTATGGCCGGTGTGAAGGGAACGACCTAAGTGGGGAACGATTTTGATGCCAAGAATTCCAACCCACTATAATCAAATGTGGAAAGTGACAAAAGTCCTTTTCAACGGTTGCGCGCAGTGATTAGCCTTCCCCCAGTATCCTCGAGATACGTAAAGCCTTTGTTCTAAAGGTTGGGAAGCCTCCTGAGGGAGTTTATCACTGACGGCCGAATGAGAAGCCTGATTAAGAACCTTAGCATTAGAAACTTTGAGCCGAGTCAGTATCCAAACATTTGTAACATCATAGTGCAAGGGTGGGGAAGAATCTGCCCCCAAGATTACTCACCATATATCTCCCAAGATAACTACTCAACTGTGAAACAATTCACTTTGGGTTAACTTCTGGCAAAAGGCAAAAAAACGGGTGCCCTCTAGGGGGTGACACGGCTGTTTGAGCTGACGGAGTATCGAGACTAGTGGGCTATGATGTTACTTATGACCCTTGAATAAAGAGTCTTTCTGAAGTGTTTTATTTTGTATCCAACCTGTTAAAACATTGGGGATTTGAACACATCCTCGACCGAACATACACTTTCTGTTAGATTAGGCGAAATGATTGTACTTTGTGTGCCGTGCTTGCATTTTGTATTTCAGAAAATCATCCATCATACTTAAAATTTCTCTCAACAAAAATCAAAATCCTCACAGAAACAACCAAAAGGAAAAATCAGGGCATTTTAGCGCGTAAGAGCAACATCTTAGCGCGTGTAACAGATATTTTAGCGCATCCAAAACACAAAATAGCGCGTACAACAAAAACAGTAGCGTTTCAACTGCAAAGCAAAACAGAGAACAATCCTTTAGCGCGTGCAAAATAGATTCTAGCGCGTATTAGGAAAACATTAGCGCGTAGGTAACCAAAGTTAGCGCATTAACCAAAACAGATAGCGCTTAGGAGGCATAGTGTAGCGCGTTGTTTTCCAAACAAACTTCACAGCAAATTTCAAACAGCCTGTCTTAGCGCGTGAAACAAACAGTTTAGCGCGTGGAAAGCCTATTTTAGCGCATTAGCCTAAACAGTCAGCGCTTCTAAAACCCAGTCTAGCGCATGCATCTTTCACCTATCCGAGCAAAATTTTTGCAAGAAATAATATTTTAGCGCGTAACCGGGGGTAGATTAGCGCCTATGGTAAACCTTTTAGCACATCGGGGAAATTCAGTAGCGCATTAAACCTCTGTTTTAGCGCGTGAGTTCCGGTAGAAAAACAGAGAGTTGAAAAAAAAAACGAAAATTTTGAAAATTTCAAAACATTTTAAAAACAGTTTTTCATCAAAACACATCTTTTATCAAACCAGAGTGACAAAAACAAATCATTAAAACTATTTCTCAAGTCAAATTTGTGTCAAACAAAGTTGTCAAAATCCGAAAACGAATCGAGCAATAGAGGACGTCTTTCCTATCATAATCCGGAACATTTTCATCATTAATATCAATCAAATCCTTTAACATCTTACGGATTTTATCTCACAAACACTTGTCTAAAAATTTTCAAATTGTCAAAATCTAGTTTCTAGATCGGGAAGCTTTTATCCATATCATTTGACACACTTTATCGTGAAGGGGCAGCCTTCACTTTGATAGAGTAAGATTTGAAATTTTCAAAACAAGAATCAACTAAATCCAAACAAATCAAAGGAAATCATTGATCACTCATGCATGACTAATCCCCTTATTCTGAGAAGAAAGAACCTCTATCGTAACATCACGTTGAAGAAACAACAACCTAGCTTTTCCAAATTCATCAAGCGAAAAAAGTTTTTATACATCAATCGTCAACTCTTCAAATCTCATCGGGTATTTCTTCATCACGTCAAATGTTATATCCAAAACAAATCTAGCGAATTTGATAGAGAACCCCTGAAAACGAGAGCATACTGTCAAAAGTCTGCTTTTAATCAAAAGATAAACCGAGGTGGGAAAATCAATCCAGCATTCTTACCCGACGAGTGCATCACATATAACACATCTTGACCAGAACCACCAATGCCGAAACAACACATCGAAGAGGTTTTTTGAAAGCTTCTACTAAAAATGCCTGTTACTCGCTCTCAACGAGACAAACAAAGCGAGGCACACGCAGAATCAAGTATGAATCAAAGATTATCAAATCCTTTTGAAGTTCCACCCGTCGAAGAACCTGAAATTACCGACACCCTTCTTAGAGAATGTCAAGTAAATCCCGTCTTCCAAAAACTTGTCGAAAAGCTCATAGAAAATGACAAGGAAAAATATTTGTTGATGCTCACAAGCAAGGGCGTTAAACTTCTGGAAGATTTCGACCCAAATCTTTTTCAAACCGAATCCCGGCAATATGCATCTCAAGAACAAAACCGAGAAGAAGAAACTCACATACCTGAACAACATAACTTTGAACAACACATTCCAGAACAACGCATACCAGAAATGCATATACCTGAACTAGAAACACCAGAGCAACATATACCATTTACCACTCCCTTTCAGCTGAGAGCCAATACAAGGCAAGAACTTTTTCCTCGGCAAGACAATGCACCCTTGCTTGCTCTTACTCAACAAATGCAAATGTTACAAAGGCAAATACAGGATATGCAACAAGGGACAACAGTGCGGTACTCTTTAAATGAAATTTGTCCTTATCCGTTTGATAGAAGCTTAAACATGGTACCTTTTCCTCCAAACTCAGACGTTCCCAAATTTGATAAATATGATGGAAAAGGTGATCCTCGGGATCATGTTCGAGAATTTTGCACCATGAGTCTTGAATTTGCTCATGATGACACCTATCTAATAAGGTTATCCCCAAGAAGCCTGGGAGGACAAACAATGGAATGGTTATCCAAGATTACACCACCTGTCAGATCATTTGACGAATTGGTTAACAAATTCATCACTCACTATTCTTACAACATCCAACATGCCATAACCGTGCTAGATATTTGCAACACCAAACAAAAGAACAATGAAACATTCATGTTATTCCTTCAACGTTGGCGACGCATGGTATCAAGATATCCTCGAGATATTCCTAAAAAAGAGAAAATGGAAATCTTCATTGATAACTTGAATGGTGAAATGAGTTATAGACTCAAACTCCAATGCATCCCATCCTTTGACAAATTGATCGAAAATGGCATCCAAGTAGAGGAAGCTTGTGTCAAAAAGGGAACACTCAAGTTCTACAAAGAAGGCACAAACTCATCAAACTACAATAACCAAAACAACACCAATCTAGACAAAACTCGATTTTGGACACGAAACAAAAACGAGGGCAACAATGAATCATATGATCCCAGATCTAAACAGCCAGTGCTTGCCTTATCAGGAAATACTCAAAATACTCAAAATCCTAAAAATGCTACTCCTAGTGCTAACACATATGCACCAAACAATGCTCAAGGACAACTCAATACCAATAACGCTAACGATAATCAAAACAAAAACCTGAATCTAGAGCCTAACAACAATTCACGCACCAACACCAACAATTTCCAGAAACGTATCTTCACACCATTGGGCCAATCATTAGAGTCTGCATTCAGAGAACTATTGGCAAACAAGATTCTTTCTTTGCCTCCAATCAACAATTATGAACCCCCAATCAAACCACCTTGGTGGAATGATTCACACTATTGTGATTTTCATCGCAACAAAGGTCATAAAACAAACGAGTGCATGAGATTGAAACACATAATCCAAGACATGATTGATCGAGGTGACTTAACGGTGGACGGTCTCAAAACAAATCATGATCACAAAGCCTTCAAAGATCCTCTCCCAAATTACAACAAAGATGGAGCATCAACTTCAAATGATACACGTGGAGCTCGTATTAATCACATTTACGATAACACTATCAATCACATATCAGCTGAAGATCATCAAGTAAATGTCATCACCATCCGAGATCAGCGTGATCATGAATCTGTCAATGTAACAACCCGCACTCAGAAATATGTCTTAAAGGGACATACTGCACCCACAACTACCACACCTAAAATCCAATATGACTTGGTTAACCAACTACGCAAGACTCCAGCTCAGATATCTATCCTGGAATTATTAAAACTATCACCCAAGCACAAAGACATATTGGAGCAAGCATTATTGGAAACAAATGTACCTCAAAATCTCGATACAGACAGATTTCAAGCCATGGTCGCCCATATGACAGGATCTCACAACCTCACCTTCTCAGAGCACGACAATACCTCATTGAGTCATCCGCATAATACCCCTCTCCATATTGAAGTCATTGTTTGCAAACACCGAGTCAAGAGAGTCCTAATAGATGGAGGAGCCGGCCTTAATATCTGTACTTTAAAGCTTATCCGTGCATTAGGCTTCTCAGAAAAATCTATTGATCCTTGCAAAAAGATTACCATAAAAGCATATGATGATGAGGAACGGTCCTCTAAAGGCACAGTCATATTACCTATTCAAGTGGGCCCAGTACAAAAGGATACTATTTGTCAAGTCTTAGATATCGATCTAACCTACAATATTTTGTTAGGATGACCCTGGATACATGAAATGCAAGCAGTCCCTTCTACATATCACCAGTGTGTCAAGTTTCCTTATGATGGACAAGAAATCTCCATATCTGCTGATCATAATCCATTTCAACATTGCAATGCAATGGGGGCAGCCCAGGACAGTTTGGTTCCTCATAATAGAGAAAAGCAGCAATCTTCAACATCAGATCCATATACAGCAAAATCCAACTCCTTATGGGGATACTTCAAGCAGAAAACGCAAATCAAAGACCAAGGCATGGGAGAATACTCTTTGGAACCTTTATGTTTGGCAAAATTGCCCACCTCACCTAGATCGCATGGTTTGCCTACTACATCAACACAACTGGCTACTCAGCCCATCACTAAATTTGATGGTACTTTCATCCAATTAGGTACTCTAGCACATGAATCAGAAGACAAGGATATTCTTAGCTGGTTATACAAAGATGAAGAAGAAAATCATAGAGCAGCTGCTCTGGACATTGTGCTACCAACACACATGTATGGAAAAGGCTACTTAATCATGAAGCAAATGGGATATGACGGTAAAGGACCTATTGGCAAACGCAAAGAGGGAGTTACTGAACCTATCAATCTTCCTTCACAACCTAGCAGAAACAAAGCAGGATTGGGCTCTAAACTCACGTTCCTATTAAAGCGACCGCCTCACCTACCTATCAAACCTCAATGGAAGGAAAAGAAGAAGTACAAAGAAGACTCCTTGCAGGAAGCACTTTTTGAATCAGCAGAAACAATCTGCAAGGCATGGGAACGTCAAGATCAGAAGTTACATCAGGAAAAACTTCTAAGTCATAAGAAGGCCCTATCTGCAGCAGTAGCTCATATTCAAACACCAATATCTCAAGAACAAATCAGGACATCTTCAAATACCATTATTACTCCCCGAAGAAGCACAGTCTATGAACAAATCCAGCAAGTGGAAGATGGATCTGATACAGAATCAACACAAAATATCAAAATAGTATCCATCATCAAAGATTTGTTTTCACTATACAACACCCTTGTTTACAGCACAGATAGAATCTGGGATGATGCCTATGAAACAGATTCCAATGAATATGAATGGGGTACCTGCTCCAATGCTACTACTGATATCCTGGATGATACTGATTCTATATCCCTTTCTCAGGAGGAACATAACGCAGAGGATAGACCTCTTGAATTTGGACCACAACATATCTATGACGCTCCGGAAAGTGAACAGAAACATTATGAACAAATCTATGTGGAAGATGATACCATCGAGGACCTCGACGCAATCCTAAATTTCTTTAAACCAAAAACCCAGCACGATGAAAAGTCTATCCTAACACTTACGGTAGCCGAACTTGATCCACCCAACGATTCCTTACCACTTGTCTTTCCTGACCTAATCGACTGGGACGAACCTGAAACAAGTGATATACCTATTTTCCCAGATGATGCATCTATTGTCCATTACCTATGTACCGTAAATCCAGAAACAGGCTCTACTAGTGAACGAAATAATGATATCTGTCAATCAGGGAGTGCCAAGTCTCTCAGTCGCAAAAATGCATCAAATGATGAATCTAATGCTGAAAACTAGTCAATGGCAGCTCTAGATCATAAAAAAGTAAAAATAAAGGACGCATCGGAGGGTGAAAACCTTTTTAAGGCACCTAACAATGGGAGACTTGACACTCTTCCTGAGCACTTTCATGAGTGATCGCCCATATTGATTGAGCCCACTCAATCAATCAACATTGGTACCACAGAAGCAGCCAGAAATATACATCTTGCAGAATCTCTAACAGCGGAAGAAAGATTGGCATTCGTCATCTTCTTTAAAGAACAACAAATCAACTTTGCTTGGTCATATGCTGATATGCCCAGAGTAGATCCACACTTAATCATGCATCACTTGTCCATCTCTACTGGAATTAAGCCAGTCAAGCAAAAGCTACGGAAGATGAATCCACAGGTGGCACTCATGGTCAAAACTGAACTAAAAAAATTATTAGACGTCGGATTCATCCGACCCATTGACTATGCAGAGTGGATATCCAATATCGTTCCAGTATCAAAACTGGATGGTAATATCAAAATATGCACTGACTTCAGAGACGTTAACAAAGCTTGTCCAAAAGATGACTTTCCTCTGCCAAGTATCGACGTAATTGTAGATCTCACAGCAGGCCATGCAATGCTCTCACTAATGGATGGTTTCTCAGGTTATAACCAAATTAAGATAGCTCCTGAAGATCAAGATAAAACAACATTCACCTATCCTTGGGGGACGTACTATTGGAATGTCATGCCTTTTGGCTTAAAGAATGCAGGGGCCACTTATCAAAGAGCAATGACAACCATCTTCCATGATATGATGCACACATTTATGGAAGACTATGTGGATGATTTACTAGCAAAATCCTTCACCAGAGCTGAACATCTCGGCATCCTAACAAAGATGTTTGATCGATTGCAAAAATTCCAAGTCTGACTCAACCCTAAGAAGTGTGTCTTCGGGGTTACATCAGGCAAGTTACTAGGCTACATAGTATCAGCTAAAGGTATTGAAGTTGATCCAGCAAAGGTACAAGCCATCATGGAAATGCCACCACCACGAAATATCAGTCAACTCAGATCTCTACAGGGACGACTTCAATCAATCCGGCGATTCATCGCTCAGCTAGCAGATAAAAGTCTACCATTTAACCATTTGCTACACAAAAATGTACCCTTCAAATGGGAGGCTGAGTGTGAAGAATCTTTTTACCAAATTAAACAGTACCTGATGAATCCACCAGTTCTAGTACCACCAGTTGCCGGAAAGCCACTTATTCTATATATCTCAACAACAAATATTTCACTGGGGGCACTATTGGCACAAGAAGATCAACAAGGAAAGGAACGTGCCATATACTACATCAGTAGAACATTGAATGGCTATGAGCTCAACTATACATTTATTGAAAAGGCTTGCCTAACAGTAGTCTTTGCATCTCAGAAATTCTGACATTACATGCTAGCACACACCATAAAGCTAGTTGCAAAAAATGATCCTCTCAAATATCTACTCAGCAAAGCCGCTCTTACAGGCCGATTGGCTAAATGGGTCATGATTCTCAGTGAATTCGACATCCAATACATAGAAAGATGAGCCATCAAAGGACAAGCAATTGCAGATCAATTGGCCGAAGCACCGCTACTAGGCAAACAAACCATGGAGGTTGAATTTCCAGACAGGGATGTACTCGCTCTTTCTACTAAACAATGGACCCTATACTTTGACGGATCCTATACTCAACATGGTTCAGGTGCCAGCATTCTGTTCATCACTCCTGAAGGACACACTATGCGAAAATCATACAGACTTATGTTTCCATGCACAAATAATGTGGCTGAATATGAACCACTGGTCATCGGCATCAAAATGGCCGTAGAATGGAAAATCACAGAGTTAAGAGTCTATGGAGACTCACAACTGGTCATTAATCAAATTAATAACAACTATCAGACAAAGGACGACAAGCTACTACCTTACACACGAATGGTGGATGACTTCAAACAGTATTTTGTGCACATCACCTTTGAGCAAATACCAAGGTTGAACAACAAAGCAGCCGATGCAATGGCTACAATCGCTTCGCTACTACAAATTCCTGAGCAACAGAGTCGTTATGAGTTCCTGGTAGAGCAACTGTTCTCCCCCACCTATGACCACTCCGAATCCCATGTTATCTATGCCTTGACTGGTTCCGATTCTCCACTATATGGACCGATATACGACTACCTCAAGCATAATATCTTACCCATTGACCAATCTCGTAACCAAAAACGTAACTTTATTCGACAAGCTGCCCGTTACACCCTTACCACTGATACCTTATATCATCGAGGTCTCGATGGTACTCTTCTTCGTTGCCTTGATCGTAATGATTCTGATTCAGCTTTACACGAGCTTCATGAAGGTATTTGTGGCACACATTCAAGTGGCATTACTCTTGCTAAAAAGCTTCTACGAATGGGATACTACTGGCCTACAATGGAGAAAGACTCATATCATTTCGCCAAGAAATGTCCTAAATGCCAGATCCATGGCAATCTGATACATGCACCAGCACAGGAACTGCAACCATTTACCACATCCTGGCCCTTTTGTCAGTGGGGATTGGACCTGGTAGGCAAAATACATCCTTCATCTTCAAATGGACACAAGTTCATTATAACTGCAACAGAATACTTTACCAAATGGATCGAAGCAGTTCCCATGACCACAGTGACTGGGAAACAAATTGCCTCTTTTATCCTAAATTATCTGATCTGCAGATATGGTAGTCCAAGTTCAATCGTCATAGATAATGGACGACCTTTTAAAAACCAAGATGTACAGGAACTATGTGAAAAATTCAAAATCCAACATCGGTTTTCTACACCATACTATCCACAAGGAAATGGTCAAGCAGAAGCATCTAACAAAACAATCCTAAAAATCCTCAAGAAAACAGTAAATGATGCAGGCAAAGATTGGCACGTACAACTCAATCCTGCACTTTGGGCCTATAGGACCAGCATTCGCACACCTACAGGGGCAACACCATATTCATTGGTATATGGATCAGAGGCTATTTTACCCTTGGAGGTAGAAATTCCATCTCTTAGAGTCTCTTTGAAAGGTTTGATTCCAGATGAAGAGTATCGAGTTAACCAACTGCAAGAACTGGAACTATTAGATGAACGACGCCAACATGCTTATACTCATCTCAAAGCATATCAGCAACGCATGTGCAGGAGCTACAATCATAAGGTCATTCCTCGTAACTTCAAAGTTGGTGATCTAGTCTTAAAAGAAAATCCAAGAAATCAGCAAGATAGAGAAAAGAAAGGAAAATTTGAACCTAACTGGTTGGGTCCCTATGTCATCATTTCAGTTTATGGATCAGGTGCCTATCAGCTCACAGATTCTGAGGGAGATGTGCTTGATGATCCAACTAACAACATTCATCTGAAGAAGTACTATACTTAAGGTAGCCTAGTGCACGGAAAAAGCCAAAAACAAACAATCAAAAAAAAAAAAAAAAAGAAAAGAAAAGAAAAGAAAAAAGAAGTACAATAAAAACAAATGGTGAAAACCTGGTAAACAGGCGCCCTTGTGAAAAACCGGCTCCTTTATCTATATCCGTGCCATTTTATCCATCAACACACTATCGGCCATCGCCCGACACTTAGCATATATCCATTCAGGACATACTTAGCGTAGTCACTATCCTGAGTTATCCATCTATCTATCGCCTTTCACCATGGCTTGGAAATCACTGTACATAATCATATCCAGAAGAACACTTATCTAGCGGCATTAAACTGTTCAAACTTACAAACATTCAAGACATGCCAACTATTGCAAAACTCAAACATATGACATCCAACACACACAACTACACTACATCACCACAACCAAAACACAAACAAATACACAAGAAACTCAAGGATGGATGATTTTCTGAAGTACTAAATGTTGCATTATCGCATTAAGGTCTTGATTATTTTGCATTTTGAACTTTTTAATTTGATTGGAATCTTCTCTTTATCTCATAAAAAGCTTCACAGCCAGAGATCATGTGGAACTTCCAAAATTTTCTTAGTCTTCTATCTGGGAGGCGATCACTTATACTGTGTGCATATTTGCCTTGAGACGTGATCCATATCACTGAAGGCCTAATTCCATTTCACGCATATAAATGATCTAATCTTGTATGTTTACGCAATACGCACTCAGGTCGTCCTGGTTCAATTATACCTTGACACTTGTGCTATCTTGCAAAATCAAATATCATGTAAATTTTACTCAGGTCATTATGGTTCAATTATACCATTATGCTTGTATAAATTTTCAACATATCCAAAAATCGATAAATGCTCCATGATGATATTTACAAAGAAAGCAAATAAATGGTTATATCGGATGGCAAATACAGAATGAGAGATGCTCCAAAAACAACTAGTTACATATCATTTTACAATTAGTTGCATATCATGTTACAATTAGTTGCATATCATTTTACAATTAGTCGCACATCATTTTACACTATTATCCCATATCATTATTACATCATTATTACATCATTTCATATTACATGTAACAACATATTAAATCATACATCTCATTTTCAAGATACATCTCATAGCATATAAAAACATACATCCTGCATCACACATTGCATCATATATGTAAACATTACATCATCATATGAAAGGAAGTAGCACACATAAAAATGCATCCATAAACACATCACATCGATCAAAAATGGTGCTCCGTATATATATATATCTCAAAAAATGATCAAAATCTACAAAATGTGTCTCAAAAATATGTCCAGTACAAAGTATGCAAAGATCCAAAAATACAATGGAGGCCATGTCTCTCAAGTGTGACTATCCCCTGATGGAGATGGTCTCGCTCCGGATGCACCTGCCCCTGGATCTCCAGGAGGATCCTGCCTAGCTCCAGATACACTCGCCCCCGGATCTGCAGGAGGGTCTTGTCTCGCTGGCCCTGTCACTCCTCGGCTCTCAGATCGTGTCCCAGCAGTTCGAGATCGACTCGATCTCGACTGTGCAAAACTCTCTACACGTCGCTCTCTGGGTACTGCATCCTCATAATGCCGCCTATAATACTCAACCTCCTGTACTCTCCATGTCAGCTCTCTCAGGGTGTCTCTCAATGGACCACCCGCCGCTGCTCTCTGTACACTCGCCAAGGCCTCCTCCGCTCGACCCCGCCGCTCTATCTCCGTATCTCTCTCAACGGTCAACTGCGAAATCTACCGCTGATAGGTCAAAATTTGTGCCTGCAGCTGCTGCACAGTAATCTGTAGGGTCTGGATCTGTGCGTCCTCTACATGACCCAGCACTCGAACCCGCAATGGTCCCTATGCTGGAGGAACCCCTCCCACTCGCCCTGTCCTCGGTACTGGAGGTGGGAGTATATCTATCCTCCTCCTCTGAGCTGGTCTCACCATCTCCTCCTCACCCCCCACCACCACCAAAACCTCTGTCACTCTCCCCTCTCTCCCGACTCCAATGGCCAAACCTCCTCTCCCCCTCTCAATCCTACCCTGCCGTACCGCCCGCTGCACACCTCTGCCACCCTGCCTCCCCCTGGCTCCTCTACCTCCTCCATCATCTCCATCATCTCCCCCCTCCTGTCCATCCGAATCAAATGCTGGCTTCATCTCCTCGGGATTTGAGATCCTCGCCACTGCCCGCACAGTAAACAAACGAGCGAACTCCTCTGTCATCCCGACATCTTGTATCTCTGGGGCATAGTCCCAGACCTGTCCAGCTAACCCTGTAAACTCCTCTATGGCCACGACACTATCAATAGTAGGCCCCCAATCAGCCACATCCTGCTGTCGCCGTGCATACAAGCACGCTCCCTGTGGAATCCCCTGCTGCCTCCCAAACTGTCGCAAAACTCGGGTAACCATAAACAGCTCAATAATGAACGGAGTCCTCCCAATCAGATACCTCATCATAAAAATGAACGGCATCTCTATCCCATCCTCTACCCACACCTCACAACCTGTATACGGTCTCCAAATGATTGTATCTATGTCATCAAAAACTCTCCTCCAGTGCTCTAGTTTGCCCAGCTTACACTGGACAACTAGGCCTCTATATCCATAGGTGTATGCTGCGCCTACGAGCCTATCTATATCTGCCAATGGCCTCGCTACTGGGATGTGCTCCCAGCACCATACCTGTAATAGGGTAACACCTGCTAATAAACTCCCATAACCGAGGTATACTACCTCATGCAGGGTCCTGAAAAGATGGGCCAACATCGCTGACCCCCATGCAAATCTCTGCCCCTGTGTCACCATCTGCTCCAAGACCAGCCCCCATCCTACTAAAAATCCCTTTGACCTGCGATCAGGACAAAGGAATCCTCCAATGAATCCTGCCAATACAGATGGTAGCGGTGCATAATCCAGATCCAAAAACTCCTGCCAAGGGATCTCATAGCCACAGACACTCTCATCATGAAATATACGGCGCAGTACCTCTGTGCCGCCCTCCTCTGTCTGCTCGTAAGGTAGCAATGCCCCTACCACAGGAATGCGCAAAATCCGGTAGCAATCCTCCGGTGTCACTGTCATTTCTCCAGTGGCAAAATGAAAGGTGTTTGTGTCGCTATGCCACCTCTCTGCCAATGCTGTCAAAAGTCCCCGGTTCACAGTGAACCGAGGCATATCTAGCAAAGAGGACAATCCACATCTCTCTATAATGTCCAAGTCTGCCTGTGACAGACGTGGTATCAGCGTCCATGGTCTCAAGAATCTCTCCCTCGACTGCACGATACCTAATCGCTCCTGTCGACAAACAAAAACAAATCCAATATCAGTTTCCATATCAACACAAAGATATTAAAATTAAACTTACATCAAAAACATGAAACAATTTGCTCATCTGCAATCAAAGTTCAAAATCCTATCATTTCATAGCAACTTGTAACACAACTCAAGTTCTTCAAAAACCATATCAAAACTTGTAAAACAACTCAAGTACCAAAATCACATAAACTTGTAAAATAACTCAAGTTTCCCACCCATATCAAAATTCGTAAAACAACTCAAGTTTCCAACCCATATCGGCTTGTAAAACAACTCAGGCTTTCATACACATTTGAACTTAAAATAGATAACGCAAATAATCATATTCTGATCAACACAAACAGCTTGATATCTATACATAACTTGAAAAATTGCACATCAAAACAAGTTATACAAATACTCATCTTGGATAAAGGCGTCAAAAACACGACAGACACACAAAAACCACAATTTTTCAAACTCGGCCAAAACTACAAAATTTTCTTGGATGCGCTACAACAGACCCCCAATGCGCCAAAACAATCCCAAGCGCTAGACTGCTTGTCCTACGCGCTATCCTATCTGCCCTACGCGCTAGATTATGTCTACGCGCTACTCTTTTCTTCCATTGCACTAATCTATCTGTCCTATGCGCTAGAACATGTCTACGCACTAATCTACCCTTCCTAAGTGCTAACCTATCTGCCCTATGCGCTAGAACCTATCTACGTGCTATTATTTTCTTATGATGCACTATCTAATTTGTCCTATGCGCTAGAACAGATCGACGCGCTAAACCCCTTTGCCAAGGCACTACCCTTTCAGCCCTATGCGCTAGGTTATACCTACACGCTAAACCCCCTGCTCCATGCGAACTTCTGCAACTCCTATGCGCTAGGTTAGTCCTACGCGCTACCCTATTCCTCCTACGCGCTACTAAACGCAATACCTGAGCTATTCAACGTGTACGCACTAACCTAAATGACCTATGCGCTAGCAAAATAATTTCGGACGCAACCCCTAAAATTGACATCTATGCGCTACTCTATACTTCGTATGCGCTACTATTGACCTTAGACGCACTAAAACGACATGTCCGAACTTTAAAATTCAAAAAACAGCTAAAAATGACAAAACAAAAAATCCAAAAGGGGTCAAAGATGTTGACTTACTGGTGGTCCATGCGCTACTAGTCTTCGGTACCTCCGAATGCGCTCAAATTGGTGTCTGTGATAGGGAATAGGCATTTTCTCTCTAGAGCAAATTATCTTTCTTCAAATTTCAACAAAGCACAAATGACTTTAAATCAAGCCCTTTTCCCCTTTTATAGGAGAAAAATGAAATTAGGGTTAGCCAAATGGACCTGTAATATGGTCGCGGTCTCCCCTATACCAAAACATTTGTAATTTATCGGGAGATGAATCAATTTACACACTTTCTACAAGCCCGGAATCCTACACATCATACGAACTTCATCAATTTAAAATCAAAAAAAAATTTCCAAAAAAAAATATTGATTCATCTCCCGAGGGGGCATCACATCAAATATCGAATCTGGGGCATCACATCAAATCTGGGACACGACTGACAAATCAAAAGAACGACACAACAAAAATTGCATTTGATCATAAAAACACAAAAACAATCATTTTTCTTTGAAATAACATGTGCACACACGTCACTTCAAAGAGGGGCAAAATGTAGATGTATAAAAATGACCATATTCCTAAATGAATATTTTATGTTCATTTCCCTATTTAATTAAATCCAATTTAATTAAATTATCCACATTCTTCTATTTTATTAAATAAATTACTCAATTTATTTAAATAAAATTCACTATACCATTTAATGAATAAATCATTTTATTCAATTAAATCCCTCTAGCCACTTTTAATTAAATTCAAATTTAATTAAAAATTTATTCTAAATTGAATAAATCAAATTTATTTAATTACAAACAAATTGAATGAAAATCAAATAATTCAATTAAATCCTATTGTCCTCTCCATCCACTTGCAAAATCCCAAACCCATTTCTAGTCCCTTCTAGAATCTTCTAATCGCTTCTAATTAACCTAACCCTCCTCTAAACTTTGTCACATCCCTAAGCAAAGGGAAGTCACTTCTCAAAAACCTTAAAGTCTTTGATAACTATTGAAGGTTTTCAACCTTCAACCACTAAAACCCTTAAAGTCTTTGAAAACCATTAAAGGCTTCCAACCTTCAACCACTTAATCCCTAAAGTCTCCAATAACCATTAATGGTTAATTCAAACCTTCCCACATGGTTAAAACATTTGTTTTGACTCAACCTCTATCCAACCCAAGGGTCTCATTAGGCCATTAATGCTTTGACCATGATTATCTCTTAATCATTTGCACAAAGGTTTATCCTTGGATTAACTCCTAATCTAGTGGATAAGCCTAACTTAGACTTGACCCTTAGCCTTTAGATAACCATGAGGTCTTCTCAGGCCTTTAATGCCTTCAACCTCTTCTCTCAACCCAATCCTATGTTGACACTTGTCACCATTTCATTGGTGCCAATTGTGCACATGGATCCCCAACTTTCAAACCTGGCCCTTGATTAAACCTTTCAATCTTGACCATCCATTGCCCTATTTGTGCTATAAATAGAGCCCTCATTCCTCCATTCTAAACAATCATCTTTCAAATTTGAAGCATTATACTTATGCTCAAATACTTTCAAGCTTTTTTTTATCATCTTTATGCTCTTCATTTAGCCTCTTTTAGACTAAATATGCATGCTAGAGTAATTTATTTATCATTTTAGCTCAATCATAGACTAAATATAGTATGCTAGGATAGTATTCATACTAACCTCGTCATCTTATCATCTAAGTTTATTGCATTTTAGCATCATACATAGCTTACAACACATCTCATACTAAAATCAATCAAAAGCATCTCTCGTTCTCATATTTGCCATCCCTAAACCATTTTGCTCAGTGATCTGAGAGCAAAAACATTGGTTTGAGGGACATTGTGAGATAGAGAACCATGGGACCCTCCTTGGGAAGCTGAGTAACACTACGTTACTCCATAGCTTGCATCAAGAAGTCCTGTGTGTGTGTGTGGGCTAGTATTTAACCATATTTTCACATATTGAGTTTTATTCGCCCACTTTTCCCGCATACAGATACTATTGAGGAGAAAACTGCAAAAGCTGAAACCAATAGTGCTCAACCCAGTAATGTTAAAGGAAAGAAGAAGAAGGTTGAGAAAGCACCTTCAACATCTTTTATACCTGCTAATACAAGAGTGACACAAAGTGTCCAGGTAAAAAAGGAACAGGTACCCAATGTAACTTCTACGAAGCAGATTACAACAAAGAAGAGAGGTCGTCAACTAATTCTTCAAGCAGAATTTGATGATACTGACACTGAGGAGGAACCCAAGAAAATGAAAGAAACTAGTAAAGCAGCTAAACTTGTAAAAGAAGTGCCAAAGGCAAGTATTCTGATTAATGTCTTATCTTACAAGCCTATGACTGATTTTGAGAAGAAATTGAAAACATTAGGAAGGAATAGATTTGATTTAAAAAAAATATTTTATTAGAAGTATGATTTTAATTTTCTAAATTTAAATAGTTTAAAAAATTTATTATGTTTATGTTTAATTTTATAATAACTGTTAATATCAACTTTATATGTTAAATATATAATATAATATAAAATAAGCAATATAATAGAAATCAAGAAATAAAATTATTAAATTTTTTATATAATATAAATTTAAGTCCTCAATGACTATATAGGCATGCTAATGTTACCATGATCCACCACTACACTACGTAGAACACAAAATCTATGAAAGACATGACAAGGTCATTTCATGAAGTACATCACACAGAGTAGGTTTCATACTAAATAATATTTTGCAATTGGTAGCATAGACATCCAATATATAGTAGCATCTATCTCAAATCTTATTTTCACCCTTCGATTTAGATATCTTGTAGGGTCATATTATTTACGCATGCAAAATGACTGTATAGATTCAACACAATATGAACCATAATAGTGGCTCTCAAACATTGGCCAAACATGATTTACATTATACTATTTGAAAAAGAGAAAACGTAAAAAATTATGCCTTCAAAAGGTTGTTGTAGAAGATTTCCTTTATTGAATGACCAAATATAATTCAATTTGGGATTATATGTTTGACCACAATAATTTATTTTGAATTCTTTCAACAATGAAGGTTGTACAACATGTAATTTATCTCGACACTACACTAATTTGCATGCAAATTTATAATATATAATAATGAATAGAGAAACATATTTTCCCCTATGTTAATTATTTCATTCCATAATATATGTAACCTTTACAATGCATTAACTAAAACTTCACAAACTAAATTCTAGAGTAAAAATATAGTCAATTATCAGGGGGATTCACTCTATCCAGTGAAATCATCCCCTGCTATAGATTTTCATTTATCAAAGCATCAACAATTTGAGAATGTTCTATTTCTTGCAAATAGGGTTGTGAATTACTTAAGAAAAAATAAAATCTTTATTAAATATAGGTAATTTTGGTGTCTAAGATGTTAGCTTTTTCTTATTTTTTTTATATAAATTTTAATATTTATTCAATACAATATTAATTTCATTTTAAAGAACAAGCAAAACCATATTAAAAAGAACAAATATTACCATATTTGACTTTGAATTCAACATGATAATTTAGAAGAAAGAAGAAGTGATCAACATTTGTTAATAAATAAATTTATATGATTATTTTTATTTAATTTATTATATCAAAGGTACTCATGATCTACAATCGATAGGCATTTTTAGTCATACAAGACAATTGAATCTATCTTAATCATCTATGACTATAAAATGCATTTAGTTGTCATTAGTCAATATGTCAGAGTGATTGTAATCATGTTCCATGAGATATTCTCACCCACCATGATTAAAATACTACACCTTCCTACAACAAACAATTTGATGTGGACTATTGTCACCTAGATACGTGTCTCCTCCATCATAAGCATGGTAGGAAGATAGTTGCTCCTTCTAAGGAGTCATATGATATGAGAAACTTGAATTAATTAAATAAATACCTCTATCCTTTTCTCCTCTATATTTATATCTCATTCTCCCTCTATCCCTTCCCCTCTCTATCTATATCTCCATCTCAATGTTGCTAATGGAGCTTGATTATCTTCCTAATTTAGAGGTTTTGTTTCAGTTGTGCTTTGTTCCTTTGAAATAAGCCTGCCTAGAAATTTATTCAACCTATTAGCCATAGCCTTATATATGACTTTGTAAATTGAGTTGTAGAGGGATATGGGTCTATAATCATCCATGGTCTTGCAATTTTTCTTCTTAGGAATTAGCGAAATCACTATGTTATTGATCTCCTTTACAAACCTCTTCTTTCTCCTACTCAACCACTCCCAGAATATCATTCCCCATGAACTCCCAACATTTATGAAATAATTCCATTGTAAACTATACTGGCCTTGGGGCTTTGTTCTAGGGTGCTAATTTTACCTCCTCTAAAGTCAAGGGCTACATCAACAAATCATTCTCCTCCCGTGAGACAACCCCCTGAATATCTTCAGCCACCTTATCCCATAAGTTATTGTCACCTTCAACCCTGTTACCTAGCAGATTCTGAAAGTGATGGATCACAACTTTTTCAATATCACATGCTTTAGTGCACTAGTTACCATCCTTATCTCTAACCGCCTATATCCTATTGGTTGTCCTTTTAGCTTTGACCGAATAATATAAAAAATTGGTGTTAGAATCACCCGCCGCAATTCACAATTCCCTCGACTTATCTCTCCAGTATACCTATTCTCTTTCCAACAATTCAGATAGTCTACCCTTTAGAATATTTTCTCTTTTAAAGTCCACATTGTTTATACCATATTGGGTGACTTTCTCATTGAGGGCTCTCATATCCCCCTCTGTATTGAATTTTGCAAAAAATTATTCTTGAATTGTTCTATATTCCAGATTTTAATTTTTTTTATTAAGAAAATGTAAATGTTTTACAAAGCAGAAATTATGTGTACCTTGGAATACCCTTCTTTCCTCCCACCAGTACTTAATGTTGGAAGGAAATGATTCATCCCTCCACCACATGCTTTGAAATTTGAAATACCCCTTATGCTTTTTAACTCCGAACTTCATGTCTAATTGCATTGCAAAATGACTAGACACCAAAACTGGCATGATTGTTGATGCCAAAATTTGGTTACCATCCATCCAAGAAGAGCCTACCAAAAATTGATCCAATATCTCCAATATATATTACTAAAATTCTTCCTATAATTGGTCCATGTAATTTGTCCATTCTTAGGAATGATATCTATTAACTCATTATCATCCACAAAAGCCCCAAAATCCTCCATAATTCTATTAATTCTAGACAAACCACCCCTCTTTTTTCTAAGGTCCAGAATAGAATAAATTATCCCAGCACAATGAACTTGCCTTGTCAATATGCCTAATTATCTCGATCAACTCCCTCCATAGATTAACCTTATCCTCTATTTTGATTGACACGTATATATTAATCAGCAAAAACTCAAAATTCTATGACAAAAAGTAAACACAACAAATCATCCAGTACTCTTTTGAATCAATGAGATTGATCTTGACCACCTGAAGAACCTCTTACCTCTTGAAAATCACCTTCTCATTTGCGAGAAGCTCTCAAAAAACTGAGCGCTTTGTCAATATTTAGCTTGGTTTCTTACTTCGCCCTAGTCATCATTCGACCCTAAATCATAATCTATCTCCGTGTTTGAGACACCCATGGTAAGCATGAGGTTGTTTAAAGTGATAGTTCTGATACTTAAAGATAAGTACAAATGCCAAGCTAATAAGATGAGAGGGGGGGGGGGTGAATAATACAAACTTAATCTTCCATAAAAACATCAAATTCAACCTAGGTAACCTTTACTTCAGTAATATAACCAAAACTGCTAAACATGCAAACTCAAAAGCATATAAACATCATAGCACTCATAACACTAGATTTAACATGGAAACCCAAATAGGGAAAAACCACTATGGGATTTAGGACCCACTAATAAATATACTCTTCTAGAGTATGCTCGGTTAAAAGCAAATCCCATTAAAGATTACAAACACATTGCTAGATGTGACCCGGTTAAGGGATTTCCCTCAGATCTGTTAGGATCTTCACCTTGTTAGAAGTGACCTTTTTAAAGGATTTCAAACACTCAATCAGAATATCACCTTGCTAGAGGGTATTACAAATAAGACTGTTAAGTCCACTCGGTTAAGAGATTTTCTATCACTTCACAAAATAACAGTAATAAAAATCTATTTGCAACTTCACATCTAAAATGCTAAAGAAGATTCTTATTTGCTCAATACAATTTAGGACTTATCTTGTCCATCTACTGGGCTCTATACTCTGTTATTCAAACAGGTCTTCAAGCTTCTGTGCTCGGTAATCACTATGTAGCATCCCTGTGCATACACTTGCTCGTATACATTGTTTATCAACAGTTCCTTATTTATAAACAATAGCTAACTGCTTAATCTCCTTGATCACATTTCCCATGATCAAACATAGCCATCAGGTCTTCAAACTTTGACCAGGTTCAATGTATCCTTTGATCTGAAAATGTTTTACCCTGCCTTGGAACTTGTACTAGGGTATTGCAGTTCAATCTGAGCTGTAGATCTTCCTGCCGATTTTCCGTTGCCATAGATTCTTTAACAAACTTCATTCACGACATACCAATCATTTAATCATAGCTAGCTCATCATCTTCCGTCATTAAATAATGCATGTAATCATTTAATGCATTCTGTTATTACTCGGTAAATACTAAACTTCACTCAGTAGACATTTCGCCTTCATTAACCGATAGCGATAACCTTAGGGTTTACCGACTAGGTTCCTTAGGGTTTACCGACTAGGTTCCTTAGGGTTTACCGACTAGGTTCTTTGCTCGGTAACATAGTATAGTATTAACCTTACAATAAATAACATATGTATGATATCAAAACAATCTAAACATCATGATCTCATCATTGTCTAACTTGGTAATAGTTTCCCATTGAATAACTTATTCCTCCCCTTATTCATCATATTCTTTCTGTGTCTTTTACTGACATCTTTATACTCATCAAATCATACTTCTCAAGATATGGCAATATCATACTGAATTAGAAAATCAATTTCTTGACATCAATGACAAAATAATAATATTAAGACAGTAAAACATCCTTAATCAGTTATATCCATAATCATCAACAACGTTCTCAATATCCTTATTGAAATGCCAACAATCTCTCCTTTCTTGTTATAATGCCGACACAAAGTACCACCACCTTGCTCCTTATCTAAAACCTTTTAAGAGAAAGCACCATCTCGAGAGGACCTCGATTTATTCTTGTCTATGGTACCTTCATTAAATATCGACTTATCAGAATTGAATTCCCCTTCATGGCAATCTTTTGAGATCTTGAAGGGCCTAACTTACATAATCATTTCTTTTGGTTTCTCCTTGGGATTCCATTTCCTGGATGACCTCACCTTATATCTACAATCCTTTTCCAAATAACTTCTATTACCACAAAAAATACAATATTTCTTAATCTCTTCCACTTCCACCTATTGGAAACACCTCCTTCCTTTCCAAGATAAGCATGTCTTCGAAGGAATCCTTGTGACTATCGCGATTTTCATTCTTGCGTAAAGGTAAGAATTTTTTCCATAATTTCCTCATCGATTTACAAAAGGGACCCTAATGATCTGCCAAATTTCTCCAAGCTGCCTTCCGCCCAATATTCAATTGGTAAGTTATATAATTTGATCCAGATAGGCCTATAGTCTATTTCTACTTATCTTTATGTGTTTCTCTCTAACTCTTCCTCTCTTTCCATGCCTCTCTATCTTTATCTCTCCCTCTACATCCATATATTTTTTTCTCTCCCCCTCTATATTCATCTTTACCCTTTGCAAATTGAAATGTGAATTTTGATCTCCATTGAAACGCTAATTAGAATATGTGTGATTCATTTTAAATCTTTGCAATTTGAAACAAAAAGTTGTTGTTAATTCAACCCTTAATTAGATTTTATGAGATTCATTTTACCCAATTAACCAAATGAAATGTGCAATTTGTGGTTCATTCAACCCCTAATTAGACTAGATTCAAGTTGTAGGGTTCATTTTTAACTAGTTTAATTAATAGATCTAGAAACATTCAACATAAACCCTACATGAAACAAACTAGATTATCAAATCACCTTGCATGCACAAAACATAAGCAAAATCCATCAAAATGAAAAAACCACGTAGAAAATGGATCAACTACACAAGAAAATGGCCCAACTTTGCCGGAATAATCATCAACTACTCAAAAATAGTGTGAACTACGTAGTTAGAATGGCTAACTGCATGGTTTTTTAGGTAAAACTACACAGATTTGGTTGACAACTACGTAGATCTGTCTCTGGGTTGGATAAAAGGTGAAAATTCATCTTTTGGTACCTGCATGCAAACAAAAACTCACAAAAACATAAGATCTTGATGCATTACATGTTAGGTTCACCAAAATGTCGACTAGGAAATCGGGAATAAATAAGCATAAAATTCATAAGCTAACTACAAAAGCTAAAATCCATGCATAATAACCTAATAAAGCAAACAAAATGATGTCAATACGAAATGAAAATAAAAAAATAGATTCAAAATGATTTCACCAACAATGCATCTCTCTGATGTGGCTCCATTGTTCTTTCTTTCTCCTCTAAATATTTATAGCTCTTAATTAGGTGAGTGCAATTAATGATAAGAATCAAGGTAATTAAGAAACATGAGCACAAGGATGTTTGAAAATGTGGTTGTAAGAATGAGAAAAAATAACTCAATTTAAGCATTCAAATGCCAAATGAATAGACAAGATTAATTCAAATTGATGGACAAGATTGAGGGAGAAGTTGAGTTAAGTGGAATGAAAATGAAAATGTGTAATTTTCTAGTGGAGAGAAATGGGAAAGATGTCACTTGCAAGTGGAGAGTGAATGTTAGGACCCGGAGGCAACTGTGTGTGTGGGGGGGTGAATTAGTTGTCAATTAATTTCAACCCAAATAAAACTTAATCAAACTTGATAATTAAAACCGGTAAACCAAATTTAATGTCGGTTGACAGATTAGCAGTTAATATTAATACCAGTGAAACTCAATGCATAGAACAGAAAGAAAAACAACATCCACAACACATAACATAGATATTTGTATGTGGAAACCCTGTAAGGGGAAAAACCGTGGTGGAAAACCTTATGCACAATCATGAAATCAATCTGCTACCAAGAAAGAATGCCTTGTCGGTGGTGCTCTTTCTATCATCTACATCTCCTGCTCAATTTGCATCGGTGTATGCACATAAATCAAAATTTTCATCTTTAGGATACCATAAACTAAGATTTGTTGTGCCTTGTAGATACTGGAAAATCCCTTTCACTACTGATTCATGATTTTCTTTAGGATTACTCTGAAATCTTGAAACAATACATACTGCATTCATTATATAAGGTCTTGTTTGTGTCAAATATCAGTTGTAGTCATAGGAGTACTTACCGGTTTGGAATTTTTCATACCAAATTTCTTCCGTAGTTCCTTCAAGTACTTTGTTCGACATATAAATATACCTTTATTAGTCTGTGAAATCTGCAATCCTAAAATGAATTTTATCTCTGCAATCATAGACATTTCAAATTCTTCCTGTATCTTATTAGCAAAGTCTTTACATAATCCATCTTCTCCTCCAAAAATGATATCATCAACAAAAAATTCAATAACCAAGATGTCTTCATTAGTCATTTTGAAATATAAGTTGCTGTCAGCATTACCTTTAGTGTAACCAAGCTTCAAGAGATAATTGTCCAATATAGCATACCAAGCTCTAGGAGCTTGCTTCAATCCATACAAATCTTTCCTTAATCTTCAAACCATATCTTTATCATTTTTCAATGAAATTCCATCAAGTTGTTCAATATAAACTTCCTTTTCAAGATCATCATTTAGAAATGCATATTTTACATCCATTTGATATACTTTATAATTCTTGTGAGCTGCAAATGCAAGAAATAATCTAACTGCCTCAATTCTAGCTACCAGTGCAAAGGTTTCATTGTAATCAATTCCCTCTTTCTGTGAATATCCTTTACATACTAATCTTGCTTTGTTCCCGATTACCTTACCATCTTCATTAAGTTTATTTCTGAATACCCATTTAGTTCCAATTACATTTTTGTCTTTAGGCTGGGGAACCAATGTCCATGTATTGTTCTTTTCAATTTGTTCTAATTCATCTTCCATAGCTTTAATCCAATGTTTATCTTCACTTTCCTCAATAACAGATGCTGGTTCAATTTGAGAAATTAAAAATACCTCGTTATTTGTCAGTCTTCCTCTTGTCATAACACCTTGATACGTATTCCCAATTATCTGACTTTTAGAGTGATTCAGTCTTACATACCTGGGTGTGTTCACTTGTTGTTGTTCTTCAGTCACTGTGGAATTATCTAATGATGCCGGTGTGACTGGATCCACATTCTATACCGGTGCACTTTGTATAGGTTCATTTATGATCATCTCAACTGCCGGTTCAGAATCCATATACCTTGAATTTCCTCTAAATTGTTCATCTATATTCACATTTGCACTCTCAATGATTTTCTGCAATCTTTTATGAAAATATCTATATGCCTTGCTCTTAGATGAATAACCAAGAAATATTCCTTCATCGCTTCTAGGATCAAATTCACCAATATACTCATCTCTCCTAATATAGCATTTGCTTCCAAATATTCTGAAGCATTTAAGAGTAGGAGTATTACCAAACCATAGTTCATAAGGGGTCTTACCTGTTTCACCTTTGATGTGAACTCTGTTAAAAGTGTAAACCGTTGTATTCACTGCTTCTCTCCAGTACACATGAGGTAGATTTCCTTCTAATATCATGCTTCTAGCTGCATCCAGAATAGTTTTGTTCTTCCTTTCCACAACTTCACAAAATGTATTAAACTCCTTAGATGTAAATTCACCTCTTTGATCTGATCTTAAACATTTGATTTTCTTACCGGTTTCATTTTCTACCATTGCCTTGAATAATTTGAATTTCCCAAAAGATTCTAATTTCTCCCTGAGAAAAGTAACCCAACACATTCTAGAATAATCATCAATGATTAGCATAAAGTATCTATTTACCTGTAGACTTCTTGTTCTTGCCAAACCACACAAGTGAGTATGAATTAAATCAAGAACATTATTGGATTTCTCATAAATACTCTTAAAATTTGTTCTAACTTGTTTTCCCATTTGACATTCCTTACATACCAAATTATGAATTTTTACAATCTTAGGTAAATCCCTTACTGCCTTACATGAACTGATCTTTATAATGCAATCAAATTTCAGATGACAAAGTCTTTTATGCCATAACCAACTTTCATCAATATGTGCAATCAAGCATGTCTTTTCATTTTTATTCAAATGAAAGATATTACCTCTAGCCTCATTACCGGTTGCAATCTCCAAACCAGTTCTTTTCATGGTTTTGCATTTACCATTCTTGAACTGTAACTGAAATCCCTTTTCAACTAATTGACCAACACTCAAAATGTTATGCTTCAAACCTTCAACACAATAAATGTTGTCAGTATTGTGCTTGCCATCAAAAGATATAGTGCCTTTTCCTTTGATCAAACAAGCTTTATCATCCCCAAATCTTACTAGACCTCCATTGTATCCCTGAAAAGATAAGAATTTACTTTTATCACCAGTCATATGATCTGAACATCTGAAATCTATAATCCATTCATCATTTTCTTCAATTATAGTTGTCAGGGCTTTCTCTACCGATGAAATAGTAGGTGCCAGTTGATCTTCTTTTATTGCAACAAAAGCCCATCCATTGTCTGTCGGTTCTTCATCATAATCATCAGCAACTCCTTCATTTGCATAGTAATATGATTTGTCTCTATTCTTCTAAAATCTATATCTCTGATATTCAGGGTTAGGTCTATATGTCCTTTTAGCTTCTTCTCTCAATCTTGCATGTCTATCAGGACATCTAGATGTCATATGACCAACTTTATTGCAGTTAAAACATTTAAATGGTGCTTTACCTTCATACTTACTTCCAATAGGACCTTTAGGCATTTTCCTTGCAAATAGTGCTTCAAGTTCTTCCATTTCTTCATTTTCCTTTCTGATATCTTCAAGTTCTCTTGCATAAAGTGCTTTCCAATCAGATTTGTTAGATGATGATGATGATGTAGATGATGATGCTTTTAATGCTAAATTTATTTTAATTGTAGCAACAAGACCAAATTCCTCAAGCTCAAATGTTGAAATCTTTCCAACCAAGGTATCTCTAGATACTGATGTATGAGGCATTGTTCTCAACTCATTAATAGCAGTTAGGTTCATTTTGTATGCCAGTGGCAATGTTCTTAAAACTTTAGAAATAATTTCATCTTCACTCAAGGATCCTCCACAACATTGTATTCCCAAAACAATTTCATTAACCCTTTCCATAAAAGAAAAATTCTTTCATCTTCTTCCATTTTTAGATTTTCATACCAGACCCGGAAGCATTCCAGTTTTGCAATTTTATTAAATGTCTCCAATTTATCCCAAATAGCTTTAGCAGTAGATCGGTCTGACAATCCCATGATTTTCTGATCTAACAAGGCGCTCAAGAGTTCTTCTCTTGCTTTGCAATCATTCTCTTGATCCCTACCCAATGTTGGTGGATTAGGTTGATCTGGTTTAGGACCAACATAGCCATTCTTTGTAACATCCCATATGTCTCTTCCAATGCAATTCAGATGTGTCTCCATTCTGATCTTCCATATACCATAGTTAGTTCCATCAAGTTTTAGACTATCCTTCCTAAAAAAGTTTGTTACTATAGAATCTCCTCAAGCTGATAAACTTCTACAAAAGGAGGACTTAGCTCTGATACCAATTGTTAGGACCCAGAGCCAACTGAGAGGAGGCGGGGGGGTGAATCAGTTGTCAATTAATTTCAACCCAAATATAACTTAATCAAACTTGATAGTTAATACCGGTAAACCAAACTTAATGTCAGTTGACAGATTAGCAGTCAATATTAATACCGATGAAACTCAATGCATAGAATAGAAAGAGAAACAATATCCACAACACATAACACAGAGATTTGTACATGGAAACCCTATCAGGGGAAAAACCACGGTGGGAAACCTTACCCACAATCAAATGATACTACTGTAGATAGTATGTGTATACATATGGGGTCTGCACATGCAAAAAGGCCAACCGCCTAGAACTCACTGCTCAATCACAAAATAGGAGTCACATTGACTACAATTGGATGGTTAAATCCAATGATAATGTACTTCTCAAAGTAGCATCTCCAATGTTGGATTTAGTACCGGTTAAGCTATGATAATCACCTTCCTTGAACCTTCTCTTATGGTCTGCTCGTATGATCTTTAATATTTGCACATACCATGTTACAAAACCATATACCATTATCTTCCTTCTCCCTATTACATCATCTCACAAATGAGATCTTACATATATACCAAAACCTAAGACCAAATGTGTAGGTTGGCTTACCAGGAATATTACAATTAAACCAAATACAAATAAGTCAAGATGTGATGCATCATGTCATCTCAATACTTTTACAACAATATCTAATTAATTAAATCACCTCCATAATGTGTCATGTTGATCTGCAATAGATTATGCATGTCGGTCCATAACCTAGACCAATTTGCTAGTAACAACAAATATGTCAACCTGATTAGACCAATAGCCAAAATACCAAAACCAAGTGTCCAAAACATGTCTTCGACATAACCAAGTGATCTCCAGATGATAACAAGTCATCCTGAGTGCCGATGAACAATATAACCTGCCAGTGAACGATATACCGGTGACTATGCATAAGTCACTGAGCTTGCTAGTGAACATAATGTGCCAGTTCAACATAACCAGAGATCTCTAGAAGGATAAGTGTTGACATCAATGACAAAACCAATGCAACACATCCATAATACCAATAGTGAAATAGAAGGTAAGTAGGGTTAAGGGATGCAAATAAGGGAATGTGGAAGAGATAAGGTGAGTTGGAATGAAGTTAGAAATGGAGTGGGGGATTAACAAATATTAATTTATTAATTCATTTAACAATCATAATTAGCCAATTAAATATTTAATTTAATTGTGAAAAGTGAAATTAGGGTAAATAAATAATCAGTCTATTTATCAAAGAGGGATATGTTGGCATTAAGGAGGTTTAATTAATTAGATAATTAATTAACCCTAAGAGGAGAATTAGGTCAAAATGATGTAGAAGGATAGGTTTTGGGACAAATTGATATCACCGTGACTAAATTTGGTATGAATTGATACTATTAGACCAAAATGGGGACA
Organism: Cryptomeria japonica; assembly: GCF_030272615.1. Lineage (NCBI taxonomy): Eukaryota > Viridiplantae > Streptophyta > Pinopsida > Cupressales > Cupressaceae > Cryptomeria > Cryptomeria japonica. Next base: position 170,507,927 of record NC_081409.1, read on the forward strand.
AATTGATATCACCATAATAGAAATGGAGACAAATTGATGTCATGAGGACAAAAATGGGGACAACTTAATATCACGAGATCAAAATTGGGATAAATTGATATCATTGGATAGGAATTGAGTAGCCAAAAAAATTGTTAATCAAGACATTAAGAGGGTTGATTTAGGTCAAAATTACAATAAATAGACATGTTGATGGGCCTTTTGACACACCTAACATGCAAGCTTTGTGAAACAAAGCTTCTCCTAAAAAAGAGTGATAAATTGTTAACTTCTCACCTTCCAAGGTCTCTTTGATTGGGTCACAACAATATGAGGGTAGCTCAGTGTTCACATGGCTGGGAATAGTCAAGGGGTCTGTTGGTTGCAAATACATGGTTTACACTAAGGAAATAAAAATCAAAAGATAGGACAAGTTTGCGAGGAACAAGTTAAGAAATTAAGCAACATGCCATTCATAGAGTGGATACACTATGTAACATGATACTATCAATAACATTCAAAGCTACATTTTAACACTACTTCCTATCAACATGCAAGATTGCCAATTCACATGCAAATGGAGAAATATTTTTTAGAACAAACTTTTCACAATACTACTCAATTCTCATATACCATTTACATGCATACTATGATTCATAGAATAGTAAATCATAGAACAATCAAATTCTTTTCTGAATGAGAGAAGGTATCAAACTACAAAAGAATACCAACTATGAAGAACATATCTCATATACCATGCATTCCACAAATTACTTATATTAATTTGGGAAATAAGCACCAGCAATAACTGATACTAAAAGTGTTCAACAATTCTTTAAATGACTTAAAACTGAAATTTCATGAAACTAAAGATTTCCTAATTACTGGCCTTGAATCATCAATTCTTGGACCCTTCAAATGGCTTAGTTCATTATAGTTATAGTCCTTCTAGCCTGAAAACCCAAAATAACTTATGTCCAAGACCTAATTACAAAATGGGAGGAGTTGCAGCTTGACTAGCAAGTAACTACCCCTTTGCCTAAGTTAACTCATGTATTCAAAACTTTATGACTAAGAATTAATTGTAGTGGTCATGCGAGGAGTCATGCATGTTGAACACATTGCTCTTTGAACTTGCTTTCTAGCTGAAGCTTTTGTTGTGACTTCTTTTCACCACTTGCAGTAATTGGAAGTGCACTTGAAGTAGTCTACCTACTTACTACTTGTTCTTCTTGTAGCTCTGGTATTTTTCCAGGTAACACTCAATGGAAGCTTGAGGAGGAACTAGAACATGTTGAACCCAAAATTTGGAAACTCTAAGGTCTTCTCTTAGTTCATCCATTTTATCTATCAAATTTTCCACCACTTGTGTTGTCTAATAAGATTGCAAAATGAGGTACATGTACCTCTCCATCATATTAGTATCAAATTCAGCCTTTGAAGAGAAGTTCTTTATAAAATATGTTCCCCATAATTGGAGCACTTCTTCTGGATTAAGTGAACCTGATTGAATAGTTGTTGGCCCATATTTACCCAATACCTTGACTACATAATTTTCATATTCTTTTAATAACTCAAAGAGACATGGGTGCCCTTTCAACACTTTGTCTCCACCCAAATCAAGAATATCTCTCTTGAATTCCAACATATCAATGTAGCCTTATAAGACACCAAAGTCTTCACTACCTAACAAGTCTTCATTGCATAACAAGTCTTCTTTTTTGATTATGTATTCACCTAAGTTTTTGATTTTCTTTAGCACCTCAATTTTTTTTTGGTGAGCTTATTGGACTGGGTTTCCCATTGATATGTAACGAAGATAATACCTTTCTCAAGAACATGAACCTCCTCGTATCCATCTATGGTGTCTTGTAAGAACATCTTCACATTAATTAGTTGGTCTTTGGCCCAAGTAACTATTGATATGTGGTGACTGATCAACAAAGTATTGTACACTTAGCACGTATCCTCGTCGAGGTCTAACATTGTAATAAAACCCTAAAAAGGTTGACTTTGTTTGTTGCCCTAAAAATGCATGTTATAAGCGGTTGGGATGCTTAAGGCATTGTAAGGTTGATGTATTGTTTTTGTTGGATAATAAGAAAGATTGGACGGTTGTGTATGGTGGACGTAACCCATTCTGGGTGAACCACGCTAAATCTCTGTGTTATGTATCCTGTTTCATTTCTTTATCTTTTGTATTTAAATCTTCATATAATTGTTAGTTCATATTTGCTTCGGATCTGCTTGAAACCCTAACAATTTGTATCAGAGCGAGGTTTTTTGTAAATTGGCAGGACTTTCAGTTTTGAGTGGGAGTAATGGAGGATTCCAAATTCAAGGTCAAAAAGTTTAACGGCCAGAATTATCAGTTATGGAAAATGCAGATGGAGGATTACCTGTATCAAAAGGATTTTTGGCGGTCATTGGAAGGAAAGGCAAAGAAAGCGACCACAATGTCAGATGAAGAGTGGGACATTTTAGATAGAAAGGCACTAGGATCCATTCGATTGTGCCTTGCACCATCTGTAGCATTCAATATAATAGAAGCAAAAATGATTGTAGATTTGATGGCGACATTGGCTAAGTTGTATGAGAAACCCTTGGCTTCGAATAAGGTATTTCTTATGAAGCGTTTGTTTAATTTGAAAATGAGTGAGGGATGATCTATAGCGGAGGACTTAAATGAATTTAATACAGTTACCAGTTAATTATCTTTGGTAAAAATTACTTTTGAAGAAGAGGTTAGGGCTCTCTTGATTTTATGTTCTTTGCCAGAAAGCTGGAATAGCTTGGTTATGGTCGTAAGTAACTCTGCCTCTGGTACAAATACTTTGAAATTTGATGATATTGTTGGTGTTATCCTAAGCGAGGAAATGTGAAGGAAAAGAATAGGTGAGACTTCAACATCGTCAAGTAGTGTTTTGAATGTGGAGAACAGAGGAAGATCAAAGGAAAGAGGAAAAGGCCCTAGGAATGAGAAGTCATGAGGGAAGTCAAAGAAAGGACACTCTCAATCTAGAGGAAATAAAGATTGCTGGTACTGCGGAAAGCCTAGTCATCTAAAGAAATATTGTTGGTCTCGGAAAAACAAAGAAGGAGACAAAAATGAAAATGACAGTAAGGAAGCTAATATTGCAAGTAATACTTTACAAGATGCTTTAATCTTATGTTTGGATAATGTTAATGATTCCTAGGTAATAGATTCTGGGGCTTCATTTCATGCTACACCCCATAGAAAATATTTTCTAGATTATGTTCAAGGTGATTTTGGATAGGTATATTTGGGTGATGATGAGCCCTATCAAATTGTTGGAAAAGGAAAGATAAAGATCAAGTTGCAGAATGGAAATGACTAGTTTCTACAGGAGGTAAGACATGTTCCTAATTTAAGAAGAAATTTAGTTTTTGTAGGGCAACTAGGTAGTGAAGGTTGCATAGTTACCTTCTCAAACAGTATCTAGAAGGTCACTAAACGATCATTAGTAGTAGCTAAAGGTGCGAAGGTAGGAACATTATATCTGTGTACTGGTAACACTTACTCTACCTTAGTTGCTACAAATAAAGTTACTGCAGGGACAACAACAATAGATGTTGCAAGAACAGATTCGATAATGTGGCACCATAGGCTTGGGCACATGAGTGAGAAAGGGATGAAAATCCTTCACTCCAAAAATCTATTGCCAAGACTAAAGAAGATTGATTTAGAGTTCTGTGAAAACTGTGTTTATGGTAAATAGAAAAGAGTCAATTTTCTCAAGGTTGGGAAAGATAAGAAGAGTGAGAAGTTAGAGCTTGTGCATTCAAATGTATGGGGACCGGCTTAGGTATCATCTCTTGGTGGTTGTTGTTATTATGTTATTTTTATTAATGACTCAACCAGAAAAATATGGGTATATTTCCTAAAACAAAAATCAGATGTTTTTGAAACTTTTAAGAAATGGAAAGCTTTGGTTGAGAATGAGACAGGAATAAAGTTGAAGGGTCCTAGATCAGATGATGGAGGTGAGTATTGCAGCAAAGTATTTGAATATTACTGCTCCTTAAATGGGATTCGAAAGAAGAAGACAGTTCCAGGAACTCCACAGGAAAATGGTGTGTTAGAAAGAATTAATAGGACTATCATGGAATGCGCGAGGAGCATGAGATTGCATGTTGGATTTCCCTTACATTTTTGGGTAGATGTTGTACATACTGCTGTCTATTTGATAAATAGAGGACCTTCAACCCCTTTGGATGGTGGTATTCCAGAGGAGGCATGGACTGGTAAAAAGGTAAATTATTATTTTCTGAAAACCTTTGGCTGTGAAGCTTTTGTCCATGTTGATAAAGAAAACAGAACCAAGCTTGATGCTAAATCTCAGAAATGTACCTTCATTGGATATGGGATAGATGAATATGGCTATCGGTTATGGGATTTTAAAAATAAGAAAATAATTAGAAGTAGAGATGTTATATTCAATGAGAAGGTCATGTATAAAGAACAGATGCAGGAAAAGAAGCATGAACAGGACAAACAAGAATATGTGGTGTTGAATGAGATTCCTAAAAATGAAATGCCACAGGTACCTGATGCTCAGCAACAACAGATTGTCCCACAAACTCCTGCAAGTGTTAGACGTTCTACAAGGTTAAGTAGACCCCTTGAAATATTTTTGCCTTCTTTGTATTCTATTTTATTAACTAATTCTGGTGAACCAGAAGATTATGAAGAAGCAATGCAGGTGGATGCCAAACAACAGTGGGAGCTAGGCATGAAAGAGGAGATGGACTCCTTAATGAAAAATAATACTTAGGACTTAGTCCCTTTACCTGCAGAAAAAATAGCCTTGCCTAACAAATGGGTTTATAGGCTGAAGGAGGAGGAAGGAGGTCACAAAAGATATAAGGCCAGACTTGTGGTAAAAGGTTTTGCACAGAAAAAGGGTATAGATTTTGATGAAATATTTTCTCCAGTTGTAAAAATGACTTCAATTAGAACTATACTTAGTCTTGTGGCTGCAGATGATTTACATCTTGAAAAATTAGATGTCAAAACAACTTTTCTCCATGGAGATTTTAAGGAGGAAATTTACATGTTGCAACCATAGGGATATGAGGTCAAAGGTAAGGAGAACTTGTTGTGCAGGTTGAAGAAAAGTTTGTATGGCTTAAAGCAAGCACCCCGACAATGGTATTTAAAATTTGATAGTTTCATGGCTGAACACGATTATCATAGATGTCATTCTGATCATTGTGTATATTTTAAGAGATTGGATAATGCCAGTTATATTATCCTATTGCTTTATGTTGATGGCATGCTTGTTGCTGGGTCTAACATGAAACATATAAATGATCTTAAACAAAAATTAGCCAAGTCATTTTCTATGAAGGATTTGGGTGCAGCTAAGCAAATTATCAATATGAGGATTACGTGAGACAGGAAAAATAGAACCTTGAATTTCTCCCAAAGTGAGTATATAAAGAAGGTGTTGAAAAGATTTAACATGCAAGATGCAAAAGCAGTTAATACACCATTGGCTAGTCATTTCAAATTGACTAAGGAGATGTGCCCAGAGGCACAGGAAGAGGTAAATAAAATGTCTAACATCTCATATTCATCAGCAGTTGGTAGTCTGATGTATGCAATGGTATGCACAAGGCCAGATATTGCACATGCAGTGGGAGTTGTGACCAGGTTTATGAGTAATCCGGGTATGGAACATTGGAATGCTATGAAATGGATTCTTCGGTATTTGAAAGGAACTACTACGAAGACATTATGTTTTAAAGGATCTAATGCTACTCTGAGTGGATTTGTTGACTCTGATCTGGCAGGTGATATTGATTCACGGAGGAGTGCTACAAGGTATGCTTTTTCTATAAGGGGAACTACAATCAGTTGGATTTCTAGGCTGTAAAAGGTTGTTGCACTTTCAACCACTGAAGCTGAGTATGTTGCTACTACAGAAGCCAGTAAGGGGATGATTTGGTTACAATATTTTCTGGAGGAATTGGGTCAGACACAAGAGGATAGCCCATTGTATACTGATAGCCAAAGTGCCATTAATATTGCGAAGAACTCTTCTTTTCATTCAAGGACAAAGCACATTCAGCTCAAGTACCACTTCATCCAGACTGTTTTGGAGGAGGGTCAGCTACGACTTGAGAAGATTCACATAAGTGAGAATCCTGTCAATATGTTCCCGAAGGTAGTTCCACAGGAGAAGTTGATTTCCTCATCAGTTTCTGCTGGTCTTCTTTATTGATAATTATGGAATTTATACCAGTCGAGTCCAAGTGTTTTATCTAGTGGATGCTGCAAGTACAGTGGTATCGTCTAGTATCAGTCTCCAAGTGGGAGATTATTTGGTGTGGAGCCTGATCAATCTCCAAGTGGGAGATTGTTGATATGTGGCGACTGATCAACAAAGTACTGTACACTCAACATGTATCCTCACCGACTTTTGGGATGTTTTTGTTGATGAAAACCAACATTGTAATAAAACCCTAAAAAGGTCGACTTTGTTTGTTGCCCTAAAAACGCATGTTATAAGCAATTGGGATGCTTAAGGCATTGTATGGTTGATGTACTATTTTTGTTGGATAATAAGAAAGATTGGACGACTGTGTATGGTGGACGTAACCCATTCTGGGTGAACCACATTAAATCTCTGTGTTATCCGTGTCCTGTTTCATTTCTTTATCTTTTATATTTAAATCTACATATAATTGTTAGTTCATATTTGCTTCGGATCTGCTTGAAACCCTAACAGTAACAATAGTGGTGGCTTTCTTTCTCATCACATATAAAGCTTTAACTTGTTGTTGAGGAAGCACAGAGGAAGAAGGTTTTGAGTCTGCTAACCTTGAATCAAGCGGGCGTGACATCTCCATGAGAAATTATCTATACTATTCTAATTGTACCTTAGCCTCTTGTTTTGACTTGTATTCCTTTTCTATCCTTTTTTTATAGTGGCAGTGGTAGTGTCCAAAGTGGCTATCTCCCCCCATTTATTTTTCCTTCCTATATTTACTTGGGAGGTTTGGTAGCTAGTTGAAACATATTCCTCACCTTAGTCGACAGTGGAGTTGCTATTTTAGCCATGAGTTCTCCAGACTCACTTCTTGTCAAATGATAAATATGTTTCTTCTTTCTTAGCGCTTCTTGGTGATTCAATGATTACATCTTGTAAAGTTATGCTTGGTAGAACAACTTTTCTTTTTTCCTCAAAATTAAATCTTAACCACTGAGGCAAGCTCAAACCTTGTTGTTCACCTTGTGGGGTAATTTGAGATATTATTGTATGGGTTTTGGTCTCTTGCTTTGGTTCCCTTTCTTCTTATTCATGTTCCTCTTGTTGCTCCTCCTTAGACTCCTCCTGATCTGGTGGTGGTTGTAATGCTTGTCGACTAGATTGTTGTTTTCATTCTTGCGATGGTAACGAAGGTGGCATAGTGGGTTGTTCAAGTTGTTGTTGTTACCTAGAAATATCTTCTAATTTTTCTCCTATTTCCTATTCAAAAGCTTCCTTATTTTTCCTCCTCTTGTTGTTTTTTCTGACTTTCCTCAAGTTTATTTAGAAGAACCTCTTGATCTTGTGGTATAAGGACGATACATTCATCTTCGCCATCCACATCCATACTTTCCTTTTGTAGCTCATTGTCTTGTTGATGTGTAGGTTCAAGAGTTTGTTCCTCATATTCAGTAGTAGGCAATTGAGTTGGCTTCCCATCATGAGGATTTATAGACACCTGTACCAATATTGGCTCCTCAAAGTCTTGTTTTGAAGAAGTCTATTTTTGCACTGGGATTTCCCTTTTCTTGTGGATCATTAGTGAGAGAGGCTCATTAGAATCAGAAAAAATGTTATGAATGGTTACCTATTCATGAGTTGACTTATCAATAGTTGTAGGGACTTGAGAAGAAGGGGTGGTTTGTGCCAAATTTGGGCCATGGGAAGTTCCCTCCCTTGTGGTGATTCTCCTCCATGGACTATTGGAATTCAGTGCATTTACTTCTCTTAATTTCCTCTAACTTGATATGGTGAATTTCTCTATATCTGTAATCAATGTACCTTATCTTCAAATTGGGAAGCTTGAATCTGACCTTGATATTGGTACTTAATCATGATAGGAACCTTCTCCAGCCTTATCTCACTCTTTTCCTTCTCTCTTGAGCTTCTAGGAGCATCTATTGCTTCCATATGAACTCCTTAACCTACAAGAAAACCCATTGATCAGCCCAATTAACATGCAATTCATTTTTTATCAAATAGTGAACCTCAAGATCCTAGGGTTCTAGGTTCAAAAGGGGCCTTGCACACACAACTAAGACTTTGATCCAAAATCTTGGGATTCTGGTGTTCCAGGTTGAATAAGCTTAATTGATCCAAACTATATAATGCAAAACAACTGGCACCCCAGAAAGTAGCCATCTAAAAAGTCATACTTTAGAAACTCGAGGAACTAGGGTTTCAAAGCTTGGGCAGGTATCGATTTCGGAACTTCAGGATCTTGTAATTCTAAAGTCATGAAAATAAAAACTCGAATGTACTTCGGTATCTTGGGAACCTAGGGTTCCAAAGTGTGGAAGCTCACAACTCAAGGTTACTTTAGGATCTTGGAAACCCAGGATTCTAAAGTATTGAGAGGAAGGTAGATTTGGAGGCAAGATTTTGGAGTTCCAAGATCTCGAAGATAAGGAATAAGTAAATCACTCAAAAGGGGGGGGGGAGTTTTGAGATCTTGAACCTCTAAACATTCAATAAATATGGGAAACACTAGGGCAAAAAAAATGATATGAACATGTCAGCGTGTCAGAAAACTGACTTATTCAAAAGCCTAAAGCAAAAAAAATGGAGAAAACCTAAACTAAAAAAAACAAGGAAGAATAAACACAAATAAAAAGAAGGGCAAAACTAAAACCCTACATTGACACGAGAGAAAATTTGAAAGAATGAACAAGCGTGACCACAAGGTTGTTGAAATCACCAAGTGTTCAGAGCTCACGAGAAATCAAGATGTACAAATGAACGAAATGAGCTAGCAAAAGGTATTTATACCTATCAGTGATAATGAAAATCAAGGCACAACGCAACACTTTGAGCTTTCGAGGTCCCAAAGTTCCAAACTCACATGACAGAAGTCATGATACACTCTAGAAACCCAAGGTTCTGAAACTCTGAAGGAAGACAAACAAACAAATTGAGGACAACCCAAGAGCCTAGGATTTTGGGGCTCTTGGGATCCAACAAACAAAACATGGAGAACTCGAGATCTTGAGATTTTGAGATCTTGAGGCTCCAACCAAAAGGGACACAAAAACAAACAAGGAACTCAGGTTCTCGGGATTCTAGGATTCTAAAATTCCCCAAAAATGAAGCAAAAGACCTCAGAGTTTCAAGATCCCGAGGTTCTGAGTTCTCGAAAGTCCAAGAGATAACAAAAAATTGAACACCCGATAAACCTAGGAACCCAAAATGGGTATGTGCAAGATCATGGTGTGCCAAAATAAGCCCTTAAGTGGCAATCAAATTTAAGAAAATTAGAGTTATGCAACTTGACATGAAAATCTGAATAAGTTGTGAACATTATTTTTAAAATATGTAAGAAGAGAATCTATAGAAAATTGAATGTAGTTTCTAAGCTACTAGTTTTTTGGAAAAAAAAAATCCTATTTGACAAAAATTTCAAATTTCAATGCACTGGTACTAAAATTTCAAGAAAAAGATAAGAAATAGGCATATGTCTGACCACCCTAATCATAATCAAATCAAAATATTTTTTTATAAGATTTATAATATAAGTATAAGACTCATGTCCAGACGTGAGACATATTTTTTTATAATTTTTAATAAAGTAGATAATAATTTATGAATTTTTTACTACAACTTTTCAGAAATTCAGAAACTCCTACGTCTGAACACCTTAACTTGGTCAAAACCTTATGAAATTCAATATTTTTTAATTTTTCCCTATAGCAGACAAAGCATAGGATGTGACGCATGTTTTGGATTCAAAAAATGTTATACCTTTTGAAAGTTATGAGTGTTTTTCAATTACTCTATCAATCAGGACTTTTGTCAGAATTCAATAAGAAAATAAATAATAATTATTTATTAAAGTAGAAATAAGACAACCTTATATTGTTGGAAAGCTGATGACATCCTTAAAAAACCCTTTTTGTTTTATCATTTTTGGCTATAAAAAAGTCATTAGCCACCAATGTAAAGTCTATAAAATCAAGGAATACTAAAAAATACGTTTTTTCAGTTGACTTTCTAGGCTTGTTACTTCCAAGCCAAATCCCAAAGCAAACTCGAGCCAAGATTTTAAATTTGAAATTTGTACAGCAAAAATCGGATATCCGATATTAAGTAAATTCAATAACTAAATTTGCACATAATTAATCTATTGTTTATTAATATTTAATATATTAATATACAATATATTAATTATATAAATAAATTAGTATATGATATTAGGGAGAGATAGGGAGAGAGAGAGAGAGAGAGAGAGAGAGAGAGAGAGAGAGAGAGATTAGGGGAGAGAGAGAGGGGGAAGGGAGGGAGACAGACAGACAGACAAAGAGATTAATTAGGGGGGAGAGAGAGATAGAGAGAGAGGGGAGGTGGGAGAGAGAGAGAGAGAGGGACAGGGAAGCGAGAGAGCGAGAGAGAGAGAGAGAGAGAGAGAGAGAGAGAGAGAGAGAGAGAGAGAGAGGGAGGGGAAAGGGTCATATTTTGTCCTAAGGGGTCATATTGTGTCCTATGACCCCTTTGTTGGCATTATGGATGCATTGATTATGTGTTGCATTAATGTCTTGTCATTGATGTCAACACTAGTTGTTATGGTTGGTTACTGGTAGACAGGTTTTGGTTACTGGTAGAAGATCTAGTGTTACCGGTAGAAGAGACTATCTGTTGGACACTTCCGGCATGTTTGGATCAATGCAGTATGCTTGATTTTATGTGTTACATGTTCCTGGAGCATGTTTTGGTCAGTTGGTATTGACTTGGTAATCGGATGCTATCATACACTTTTGTAAACCCTTACCTGCATTGGTTTAAGGTTTAACCGATAGATTTCACTAAGGAATCTTGACAGGATGCATAAGTTGTGTTGGTGTGGCTTCTACATGGATTTCAGGATGCTGAAGATGTTCTTTGATCATGCTTGAAATAGCTTGAAGATATTGCTTTAGTGTGGTGGACCCAGAATAGGTCTGGTGCCTATCTAGGTTATGGACCGATATCATGTTAACATGTACTCTACATGTTACCAAGATGTTTCGAGATGTTCTATGGATTGGTTATTGTTGTTTTGGTCTTAAGCCCACATGGCATATCATTGTAATATGGATCTATGTAATGATCTTATTGTAATATCTTTTAGATGGCCGACCTAATTGGTTTAGGCCTTAGGTTGGTATAAAATTGTGTAAGATCTCATTGTAGAAAAATTGAATGGAAATGTGAATAAGTGTCGTGGTCTTGAAATGCAATATCATATGCGAAGGAGATTTGGTCGATCATAGGTGATCGAATTGGGATTAAGGAAGAGGTCAAAGGCCTCTGGTATTGAGATTAACCAAAAGTGTAATTAGGCATGGTAGATGCTATCTCTGGTAGTTCATTACTCTGGGTTTTTGTCCATTTATCTTGAGGTGGTTATAACCTCTCTGTAGTCAGTGAGACTCTTTTGCTATGAGCATTGCGCTCTAGGTAGTGTGCTTTCCTCCATGTGCAGGCCCCTCATTGTATCACATACTTTCTGCAGAAGTATCATCTGACTATGGGTAGGCTTCCCACCATGGTTTTTCCCTTTCCGAGTTTTCCATGTACAAATCATGGTGTTATGTGGTATGGTTGCTTTGCATTGATTATATGTTTAATTGTTAAGTTGTATTGTCTACCGGTATCTATTTCTACTTTACCGCTACTTAATCTAGTTAAAGGTTATTAAGTGGATTAAATGATATAATCTGTTAACAACTGATTCACACCCCCCCCCCCCCCTCTCAATCGTTCACCGGTTATCCTAACAATTGGTATCAGAGTTTTGGTCCTCTTTTGCAGAAGCTTAACCCCTTGAGGTAGATCCTATGGCAACTATTTTCAGAGGAGAAATCCTTAAGATTGATGGAACAAATTATAGGATATGGAAAATTTGAATGGAGACTCATCTTAGATGTCTTGGTGGTGCAGGAGCACCTAGGCACAAGAGCACTACCAGGAGGTCCATTTGCAATAAAGGAAGATTGGAATACAATCAAGTCATTTTTTATATTTTTATAGTGTTACTAAGGTCATTGAGCCAGCATATGTAAGGCTATAAAGTCAATTTGCAAAAGTTGTCCACTAGAGGCCTAGATTGGTCAAAAGTTCAAAATCGTATAAAAGGCCATGAGAAGGCTAGAAAGTATGTAAAAGGAATTAAATTGGTCATTTGGACATGTATTGAATGTTTTTATAAAGCCACGAAGTCATTTGTGAAAAAGTGTAAAAGTTGTCAACTTGACAACAAAATGTTGTCAAACAAAGTTGCAAAAATGTAACAAAAGTTGAAAAAGGGGTTAAAAGTTGGTTATGAGAGTTAGTTGTAAGGTCAAAACTGACCAAGATTATATAAAAAGTCATTTTATGGTCATTCCAAATGAGAAAAAAAAGAAAAGGAAGAAAGGAGAACATTTTGGATACATTTTGGTGCATTCTACTATTGTTATTTTGATTGGCTTTCCAGTTTTTGTGTTGGTTCCAGGCCTTGTACGACCATGTATGGCCTGGAAACCTTTTTATATGTATATTTTATAGTTATATATGTGAATTAATGTTCTTTTCCTTTTGGTTTGGAGTGATTATGTTTATAAATGAAGAAGATATGGAATTTTTGGTGAAAGTTGTTAATCGTAGATTTGATATTTCCTGAGAACAGTCACGTTGCAGCATATGGTATGAACTCATATGTGATTATTATAACCTCTAAATAGATTTATTTGAAATATATGTGAATAATCTTTCTTTTTCCTTTATTCTGAGGTATTTTTGTTTATATTTGTGGAAGTTATGAAGATTTTGGTGAAAACTGGCTTTAAACCATCTTCAATGGAGTTGCAGGCAATGGTTTGTCTTTATATAATGATTAAACCATTGGAAAATTTAATGGATTACATATTATGAAATTAAATCCATAAAGGTTTCATGTGAAATTGGTTTGGGATCATTTTGGCTTGTTTTTTTGAAATATATTTGATGCCCTAGGTGGACTAGGCATACACATGATTTGTTTGGGGGCAACAGGAATGAGTCTCAATGCAGCAGCCATAACTTTTAATCGAACTGTTGGATGTGGATATTTTTTGGATATGTTGTTTAAAATTTAGTTATTCATGGTCATACCAAAGGGATTGAGGTTTTTAAATCTAGTTATAAAGTTATAGACCTCTGTGTACAGGTATATCCAAAGGGACAACAAGCTGGCAAGTTTGATACCTAGATTAAGTTTATGTTTTCTTGATTGATTGATTGTTGAAGAATGATGAAATATGCATCTAATGAATTTTTCTCATGATTAAAATATGGATGGAGAAAAATGATCCTATAGTTGTGATTGGTTTTCCAAGATGCATCTGCATCAAATTAGTATCAGAGCCCAACAAAAGGTCTAGGCTGAGCAAGTGATTGGTATTTTGGTTTGCTAATGATTGTGGTTGCAGATGTATATCCACTAGCTGCAAGTAGGCAGACATGAAGGTCTGTCATGGGGCCATAGGAGATGGTCCAAGGGGCCTGAGAAGGAGGTCCAGTGGGTTTCCAAAAGACCTGGGGAGAGAGGCAAGGAAAGGACTCCTGGGTGAGGCAAAGTAGTTGGTGAGTTTGGTGCAGCATTGAGGGTGGACTTATGTTTGGAGCAGCATCTTGAGGAGCAACCATTATGATCTCCATTGATGGGAGTTTTGATTGAAGTAGAAGAAAAAAAAAAAGAAGCAAAGGCATCAAGAGAATCCAAAGAGACAAAGAGAAACAAAGAGGCAATGTTGAAATTAAAAAAAAACTGATGAACATTTTTTGTCTAATTTTCTTGCAGGTCATATTCCTCATTTCCAAGAGACTTGGAAACTTTTGAAGGCTGGTAGTATGGTGCAGGAGCACCTAGGCACAAGAGAACTACCAAGAGGTACATTTTCAATAAAGGAATATTGGAAGACAATCAAGTCATTTTTGATATTGTTATAATGTTACTAAGGTCATTGAACCAGCATATGTAAGGCTATAAAGCCAATTTGCAAAAGTTGTCCACTAGAGGCCTAGATTGGTCAAAAGGTCAAAATCGTATAAAAGGCCATGAGAAGGCTAGAAAGTATGTAAAAGACATTAAATAGGTCATTTGGACATTTTTTGAATTTTTTTATAACGCCACGAAGTCATTTGTGCAAAAGTGTAAAAGTTGTCAACTTGACAACAAAATGTTGTCAAACAAAGTTGCAAAAATGCAACAAAAGTTGAAAAAGGGGTTAAAAGTTGGTTATCAGAGGTAGTTGTAAGGTCAAAACTGACCTAGAGTCTATTAAAAGTCATTGTATGGTCATTCCAAATGAGAAAAAAAAGAACGGGAAGAAAGGAGAACATTTTGGATACATTTTGGTGCATTCTACTATTGTTATTTTGATTGGCTTTCCCATTTTTGTGTTGGATCCAGGCCTTGTAAGACCATGTATGGCCTGAAACCCTTTGTATATGTATAATGGATAGTTATATATGTGAATTAACTTTCTTTTCCTTTTGGTTTGGAGTGATTATTTTTAGAAATGAAGAAGATATGGAATTTTTGGTGAAAGTTGTTAATTGCAGATTTGATATTTCCTGAGAATAGACACGTTGCAGCGTATGGTATGAACTCATATGAAATTATTATGACCTATAAATAGATTTATTGGAAAAATATGTGAATCCTCTTTCTTTTCCCTTTGTTTTGATGCATTTTTGTTTATATTTGTGGAAGTTATGAATATTTTGGTGAAAATTGGTTTTAAACTGTATTAAATGGAGTTGCTGGAAAGGGTTTGTACTTATCTTGTGATTTAACCATTGAAAAAATTAATGGCTTGCATATTATAAAAGTAGACTCAAAGGGATTTCATTTGATTATGGTCTTTTTTCAATTTGGTTAAGTATTTGTTGTGAAATATGATTCCCTAGCAGGCAGCAAGCATACATTTTCCAGATTTATGACAGTCAAAATTGGTCTCAGTGCAGAGATGATAAATTTTTATTTCACTACTGGATCATTATTAATTTTGGATATGTTGTTCTTAATAAAGATTTCTAAAACTCCGCTGGAGCGATTGGCCACATAATTTTGGGTTCGGAAGTTATTAATGACTAAGTGCAGGTATAGAAAACTGTCATGTGAATGACAATCACCTTGATGATAGTGAATTAGATTCTTTCAATGAACATCGTTATGAGATGGGAACAGAGGTGAAGAGAGACATATAGAGTAATTAGGGGGTGGGGAGAGGGGGAGAGGGAAGTATCTATAAACTCATAGGATGATAGAGGTGATCGAGGGTAATTGAGGGAAAGAAATAATGTGAGAGAGAGTTGGCTGTAATTATCGGATAAGAAGAGAGGGAGAAGAGTAAGTATCAACAAAAGGAGAGAGGGAAAAATGTGGAGAGAGGTGAAGAGAGTGATAAAGAGAGGATAATTATGGGTAGCAGAGGGGAAGAGGGAAGTATTAACAAAGATATGGACTAGAGAGAGGGTAATTAGGGGGCTCTCTCCCCCCTCTTCCTTTTTTGATACTCCCTCTCTCTCTCTCCCCCTCCCCTTCCCCTAATTACCTTCTCTCTAGACCTCTCTCTTTGAACCTCTCTCCTCATCTCTCCCTCTCTCCCTTTGTTGATACTTTCTCATCCCCCCTCTCCTCCCAACCCCTAATTAGCCCCCAACTCTCTCTAATTCTATCTTCCCTAAATGTCATCTCTTTGTCATACCTATCCTCACCTCTAACTTTACCATATGATGCATTAGGTGTCATTAGGGGTCATATTGTGTCCTAATGAGTCATATGGTGTCCTATGAACCCTTAGGACACCATATGATATTGTTAGGGGTCATATGGTGTGCTAAGGGGTAATATTGTGTCTTAAAGGGTCATATGGTGTCCTATGACCTATTAGAACATCATATGACTCCTTAAAACAATATGCGGTGTTGTTATGGATCATATGGTGTCCTAAGGGATCATATGGTATCCTATGACCCCTTAGGACACCATATGGTGTCGTTAGGGTTTGTATGTTGTGCTAAGGGGTCACAAGATATCATATGACCATTGAGGACACCATATGACCATTAAGGTGTCATTAGGGATTATATTGTCTCCTAAGGGGTCATATGGTGTCATATGACCCCTTAGGACACCATATGGTGTCATCATAGATTGTATGGTGTCCTAAGGGTTCATATAGTGTCCTATGACCCCTTAAGACACCATATGACCCCTTAGGACAACATACGATCCCTTAGGTGTTGTTTGGGGTCATATTGTGTCCTAACGGGTCATATGGTCTCCTATGACCCCTTAGGACACCATATGGTGTCGTTAGGGGTTGTATTGTGTGATAAGGTGTCATATTGTGCCTCAAGGGGTCATAGGACATCATATAACCACTTAGGACACCATATGACCCATTAGGTGTCATTAGGGGTTATATTGTGTCCTAAGAGTTCATATGGTGTCCTATGACCCCTTAGGTGTTTTTAGGGGTCATATTGTGTCCTAACAGGTCATATGGTATCCTATAACACTTTAGGATACCATATTACATCTTATAACCCCTTAGGATACCATATGGCATCGTTAGGGGTTATTTGGTGTGCTAAGGGGTCATATTGTATCTTAAAGGTCCACAGGACATCATATGACTCATTAGGACACCATATGACCCCTCACATGTCGTTAGGGGTCATATTGTGTCCTAAAGGGTCATATGGTGTCTCATGAACCTTTAGGACACCATATGACACCTTAGGACACCACATGATGTTTTTATGGGTCTTATGGTATCCTAAGGAGTCATATGGTGTTCTATGAGCCTTTAGGACACCATATGGTGTCGTTAGGGGTCGTATGGTGTGTTAAGGGGTCATATGGTATCCTATGACCCCTTAGAACATCATCTGACCCCTTAGGTATTCTTAGGGGTCATATTGTGTCTGAATGGGTCATATGGTGTCCTATGACCCCTTAGGACTGATGAATAATGATGAACAACAAATACCCTAACTGGTACTGAGAGGGGGGGTGAATCAGTACATACAAAAACTTCTTCACAACTTATCAAGTTAAATCAAAGCTAACTGGTTGTCTTCATCACTGAACATAACTATGGAAATATCGGTTACAAACAGTAAGACTTCAGACAACTAAACTAGTAAAACTGAATACTTTAAATATCATTCAACACTTGATAACTACTTCACCCATATACATATGCATGTGTTGTATCAGTAATACCATAACCATTAGCTTTGCATGCATAATCACCTAAACAAAGAATACTCAATCATCACATGAAAAATGCACAACTCATGACACAAATATTTTTCACGTGGAAACCCAAATGGGAAAAACCACGGTGGGGATGAATACCCACAAGCTTGTTTTTGAACTCTTTTGAAGCTCTCTCTATTAGGAGCCTAGTCCGGTTAAAGCCTTTAAAATAAGGTTCTGTTAGGAACTGATCCTACTAAAGATCACCTGGTAAAGGGATGGCTATATACCCTATTGAAGGTTGAAACCCTGTTAAAGGTTACCTTGCTAGAGAATTTGAAGAACTCAATGAACTTTAGTCACCTAGTTAGAGGTTTTACAATAAGCCTGTTAAAGCTACTCGACAAAGGGATTTTCCTACTATTGAAATGGTTAGATTACAACAGGTAAAGCTCTGATCTGATAACAACACTACATGCTAAGCCATATCTGTTTTAGTTCCTCTACTTTGCAATCACACTCTGCAGTTTTCACTCACTAGTCTGGCAAGTATCTCATCACTAGGATACACACACAACATTTGCCAACACTTACAATAACAAACATCATCGACCTTATAGACAACAATTAGGTTGGTAGCATAAACCCTAAAACCTAAGTATTTAGGTTTACAATTACAAGCGGTCTAATCCTGACTGTCCAAACACATTACATAGAATGAAACAATCTCAAACAAATTACAAGTCATTCTGCATCATCCATTCTTCACCGCACATAGAAATCAGTAACCCATCATGCTTTCTTCTCATACCGCAAAGAAGAATGTTCATTCTCGAGGTATATATTTAATGTAATTGATCTTCACATGCAAGATCCTCAAGGAAATTCTTCACGTACACAAAACTGATGTGGTATCTCGATCTCATCCTTATCTCTTAGCTAACTCATCATAGAATATGACCGGTTGCATCACACAAGCTAGATTATCAAACCGGAAACCCTAGAGCTGAGACTACCAACCGATAGTCACACTTAGTGAAACACTAACATTGGTTCACTTCATCTCTTCATACCGGTTCTCCAACTTGAACATCAATAACAAATTCTTCCAATCTTCATACTGGTTCACCTGTCCTTATTGACATCAATGACAACATACATTATCTATTGGCAAATGCACACTCCAAAGAGAAATTGTAGGTGTTTGAAGGTTTTGTCATTGATGGGAACCTTGCAATCATATGATACCGCCAAGACAAAGAAACCGGCATCGACATCGACAAACAAACTCTACACCGACACATAGGACACCGACAGTGAAAGGAAGGACATTCGTACCTTGGCCGACCTCAATTTTGTTTGGAATGTATTTTGTAATTAATTGTTAAATCATTGTAAGCTGACATGGCAAGTTGTAATATGATCATATATGTATGAGATCATTTTGTAATAGGAAATATATGTGATAGGATGTGAGATAAGAAGACCTAATATGTGAATTATAGGTTAAGGGTTTATGTATGTAGCAAACCTTAAACCGGTACTGGATTTGGCATAACAGATGCTAATCTGAAGCAGTACAAGACATTCGATTAATGTAATCCATTTTTGTAAGTCAGTGTGACTCCTTTTGTAATTGAGCAGTGAGCTCTAGGAACTTGGCCTTCCTGCATGTGCAGGCCCCTATTGTAAGAGTAATATTCCCTTATTGGCTAGTAAGCGAATATTGTGGGTCACAAATCCCACCGAGGTTTTTCCCACACCAGGTTTCCTCATTAAAATACTGTTTTATGGTGTGCTTCTCATGTGGTTGTTGTTATTCTTGTTTACTGCATTATTTCTAGTTTACCGGTATATAGTTTTAATATGTTTTTCATGTTTTAAGTCAAGTAAATTCTTAAACTGGTTAGATACTGATTCACCCCCCCCCCTCTCAGTATCTTTGGGAATCCTAACAATTGGTATCAGATCCTGGTCCTCTATTTTCAGAAGCTTAAAATCTTGAGGAAGATCTTGTCACCAGTAGAGATGGAAAACTTGAGAGAACAATTGAAAACCGCTCTTTCAGACTATGATGCAAAAAAGGTGAAGAATATCAAACTTGAAGATGATCTAAAGGCTGCTCAGGATATCATTCAAGTACTTCAAGAAAATATTACCATTGCAAGAAATAAGAGAAGAGAACTTTGTGAAAACATGCCGAATGAGAGTGATGAAAAGGAAACTCTTAATGATCTGGTAAACAAGCTAAGACAAGAGATCAGTACAACACAGAATGAGATGTAGGATATGACTATGAGATTTTGTAAAGAAATTGAAGATAGAAAGAAGAATGAAGAAGACTTGGTTAGAAGACTAAATGATGCTGGAAATGAAAACACAAGACTCAGTCATGAAAGTGATATGTTGAAGACAGATCTAATGCACACACAAAATGACAGGAACTAACTACTGCAAATCATCACAAGGAGAAATTCAAGAAAAGTTCAGAAGAACTTGGTGACATGCTGAAGAATCAGAAACCTAATGGTGATACAAATGGCCTTGGCTTTGAAGTTGGTGAAAGCTCCGGTACTGCAAACAATCATGATCATAGCAAATTGGTAAGACAACCTACTGCTTACAAGTTTAATGGCAAATGCTTTAACTGTAACAAGTATGGTCATAGAGAAAATTAGTGTAGATCTAGAAATTATCAGAACACTAATACACCCACTGGTCAATGTTCTAAATGCAACAAAGTTGGTCATAATTCAGAAAATTGCAGAATGAATGTGAGATGTTATGTTTGTGGGAGATTTGGGCACTTATCTAATCAATGCAGAACACATACCGACATAGGATATGGGAAATCTATTCAGAAGAATAATGTGACTTGTTATGCCTGTAACAAAATTGGACATATTGCAAAATTTTGTAGAAGTAAGGCATCATCGACAAATAACAAAGGTCCTAGTTTGAAAGGTAAAGAAAAAATTGAAGAGGTAAAGCAAGAATTATAAAAATGATGGATCAGTAAGTCAGATCAGAATGTTGATGTGATTACTCCTCCACTGATAGAACAAAGTTACACTCCACCGGCAGGAGACTCTTCATCTAACTAAAGAAAATTCTTTTGGGGGTTTAGCAACTAAAGGAAAAACATGTTATTATTCCCTCGGTTAATGGTGAGAAATTGAAATTACTTCTATACCGGTAGATGACTTAAATTGTGACTTAACCGGCAAGCATTAAATGTGGTAGCTGGCAAAAATAACATTATAAAGCAAGTGTTTTGGCTCCTTTTTCATTCATTGAGCATTCAAATCTTCGAGAGCGCGATAATTCCTGAGCAAAGGTACTCCAAGCAAAGAAGTGAAGCAATCTATCAAATCATTCATCCTTAAGGTATATTGAGGTATTTATAGCTATGGCATCTTCATCCACTCCTGAATTTATTGCAAACCCTATTGTTGTTGAAGTTGTTAAGCGACCTAGACCTATTTTTCAGCTAGTTTCTGAAATTGCTAAGAAAGATGATAGCATATGTGCATTCTCTCAAATCCCTAAAGGAGTAGTATATGCTGAAGACCCTAGAATGTATATACATTGTCATATTGATGAACTAGGTGATGATGAAATTAAAAATATGTATAAGACTATAATCTGTGATGAATTCGAAAATATCAAACCTAAACATAAGATAGTAGAAACCCTAGGTTTCACTGAAATACTTAGTATCCTAGATTTCCCCAAGGATATCATAAGGATTTTGTTAAGCAGAGTACATGGTGAATTCTTCTGGTTAGACTCTATTCATAAAATCACAAAAGAAGCAGTAAAAGTTGTAACAGGGTTACCCTCCACCGGCAACAGACCTGACAAAACTAAGAAGGTCTCAAATGACTTAGTGAGAAACCTAACCGGTGCAACATTTGATAAGAGATCTCTAAGGGTAAATGATGTGAAGGATACAAATATCAGATTTATCAGTATGATCTTAGGTTATAAGGCTACACATGCAAATGGGTTAGACTTAGTTTCTAGCCTATGTATTAAGAGTGCCTATGATATGGTAAATGATAATGCAAGAATAGGCATATGTGAATGTCTCAAAGATGGGTGATAGACAATTTGGGTAAGATCAAAAGAGACAAAAAGATGACATTCACATTTGGAAACTGACTTGTTTGTCTGATGCTATACATAACCAAACAAGTACCCGGTATTGGTGCTAGAGATTTTGGATTTGATATACCAGTAGGAAAACAACTATCAGAACTATTGAACAATATGTGAGAGAATAGGGAGAAAAACATAAATGAGCATTTTCAAGCATTGAAGGCTCGAATGAAGACTAGAGTAAGACTATCACAAGCTATTGTGGATAAGTATCAAAAGGAAATATGTTTTGTGATCAAGAAAGATGAAATTTGGATGGAGACAGTTATCCCTAGAACCATTTGGGTAACTAAAATGGGCTATGAGATAGATGATAACATCATAGAAACTTATGCAAAAGCCCTCCTTGAAGCTCCTAAAGAACCGAAAGAGAAAGTATTTGGTAGTGCAGAAACAATTGAGAGCACTATACAATAAAGGAAAAGAGTTAAGAAGGTAGAAGCAACTGTTAGAAAAGGAACCCGATAGGCAAAGGCAATCAAGGAAGATGTGCTAAAACAAACTGGTATAACTGAAAGTGAGTTGGAAGCACTTCAACCGGAAACTCACCTTTTACCGGTTGGAACTTCTTTAGAAAGTGACATACTTGCTGTATTCAAGAGAGTTGAGAGGAAAAGAAAACCTTCACCGACACCTTCTCCTACACCAAAAAGGACAAGATAGAAGCAACAGGCAGTAAGGCCTCCGACAAAGAAGATGACTCCTAAGAAGAAGGTGAAACAAACTATTGCCCCCATTGACAAACTTCTTAGCGAAATTACAGAGAATGTTAAGCTAAAGAATATCAATAAAATGTACAATACACTATCAGCTAATGATAAGGAAAGTATAGAGAACAGTGTAATTCTACACCTAGATATATACAAGAAATTTTTGATGCAAATTGTTGATGAAATTCCAAATGACTTGTATAGGAGATTAGAAGCTAGAAGATTATCTTTTGTTGAACTAGATAAAAAGATTAAAATTGAAAAATTACTGGCAATGCATCCAGTTAACTCACCTGATGAAATAGACAAATTAATCAGTGAGGCTAACCGGACAGTATTCTCTACTGCTCACCGACATGTAGCATTAATGGCTGGCAGAGTTACTGAAGTATCTGAGGAAAGAACTGATGGATGGGATATTTTCTTTGTGGAAAAAGAAAAAGAGGCAGAATTACTCATACTTAGAACCATCAAAGTATATCAAAAGGACAGAGACAAGGGTAAAGGTAAGGTAGGTGGACCACCAAGTTTAAAAATAACTAACAATATGCCCCCACGTCCTTCAAATACTCCACCTGTAGATATCACTGAAAATCAACCGGCCACTGAGAGTATGGAAACTCTGGTAGAAGATACAAACCCTGAATCAGAAATTTTGTATACAGTAAATGTAGATACTCAGGAAGTTAATGTCATGGTTGATAGAGAGACCACTGAGAATAAGGAGAAAGATGTGACCATTGAGTCACCGACTGTAGAAGTTGACTTAAACATAGACAAACCTTCAGAGGCAGAGCAACCGATAGAGGATACCACTGAGAAACCAGTAGATATAATAGACAAACCATCTGAAGAACCAACTAAGGAAAGTTCAGAGGCACAAACTAAGGAACCAACAACTGAAAGCTCAAAGAAATCGTCTGAGACACAATTGGAGAAACCCAAACCGATACAGGTTGAAGCACAGGTACATATAGAGACAGTGCCACCTGGCCAAACTGAAAAGACTAAACCTTTTTTTGTGGAAATGCAAACACATACAGACCTACCAGAGGTCGAACAAAGCAAGGAAATAACTACGACCGGTAGCATGGCTATTGTAAAAACCGTTGGACAAACATCTGGTACAGCTATGACAAAATTTAGACCTACTAATGTAACTGAGGTCTATTAGATTTAATAAAGAAGATCACGGAATGAAATGCACAAGCCTATAAGGCTATTGATGATACTATACCAACTCTTAAATTGATAGCACCAAACTGCAGTGTTGAGAATAAAGATTCTTTAGGTCAACTAGACACATTGTCTAAGTTTATCACTGGCAACCTAGGAGCTGTTGATCAAATAAATGAGGATACATTTAAGGAGAGAATGATAAAAGAAAAAGAGAAATTATTTAAGGATATTGTAAAGAAAAACAAGGAAGAAATGGATACCCTTTTACCGGAACTTGGAGAAATAATCTATGACTTCAAGAAAGTGTACACGGATACTTGCAAAACAAATGTCTTAACAGAGGATCTTGACAAGGAGATCGACAAAGCTCAAGAGAAGATAAATAATATTGCTGACAATTTGATTGGAACATCAGATTCTTTTTTGGAATTAGAAAAGAAAATTGCAGAGCAGGAAGAGAAAATAAAGAAATTTGAGAAAAACAAACAGGGAATAAAGGATAAGGCAAAGGACTTAAAATGCAGACTTAGTCCAAGACTAGACTATCTTATTTCTTTGAGAAAAGAAATATCTGAGGCTCTAGTTCCTAGACTGAAGACACCGAAAGAGAAAATACACATACTCACCAGTATAGTGCAGAGAGCACAAGAGGTAATAAAAGACTACAAAACATTCAACAATGGCATAATTTAGTTTTGACAGATATCTTTTAGATTGTAACCCACCGATTACAAGAATCCAAGCAGGACTCCACTGACAGCGAATGACAACCTTTGTCATTGATGTCAAAGGGGGAGTAGTGGGATGAGAAAAAGGGTCCAAAGGAAGGGACTTCATCTACTCAGGGGGAGCATACAGTTTTGGTAAGACAATTTTGGCAAACTATTTTTGGATATCATTTTGGACACCTTTTTGATTTTTCTCATGAGTGTTGCCATCAATTACAAAGGGGTAGATTATTGGAAAATACACACTCCAATGAGAAATTGTAGGTGATTGAAGGTTTTGTCATTGATGGCAACCTTGCAATCATATGATACTGACAAGACAAAGAAACCGGCACCGGCAGCGACAAACAAACTCTACACTGGCACATAGGACACCGGCAGTGAAAGGAAGGATACCGCCACCTTGGCCGACCTCAATTTTGTTTGAAATGTATTTTGTAATTAATTGTAAAATCATTGTAAGGTGACATGGTGAGTTGTAATATGACTCATATATGTATGAGATCATTTTGTAATAGGAAATATATGTGAAAGGATGAGAGATAAGAAGACCTAATATGTGAATTATAGGTTAAGGGTTTATGTATGTAGCAGAGCTTAAACCGGTACTCGATCTAGCATAGCAGTTGCTAATTTGAAGTAGTACAAGACATTGGATTAATATAATCCATTTTTGTAAGTCAGTGTGACTTCTTTTGTAATTGAGCAGTGAGCTCTAGGCACTTGGCCTTCCTGCATGTGCAGGCCCCTATTGTAAAAGTAATATTCCCTTATTGGCCAGTAAGCGAATATTGTGGGTTAGAAATCCCACCGAGGTTTTTCCCACACTGGGTTTCCTCGTTAAAATACTGTGTTATGGTGTGCTTCTCATGTGGTTGTTGTTATTCTTGTTTACTGCATTATTTCTGGTTTACCGGTACACAATTTTAATATGTTTTTCATGTTTTAAGTCAAGTAAATTCTTAAACCGGTTAGATACTGATTCACCCCCCCCCTCTTAGTATCTTTGGGAATCATAACATTATCATCATGTGCCAACAATCTCCCCCTTTGGCATTGATGACAATACTCAGTGTATCATTGCAACTAACATATATCTTCATCATCATATATCTTCTCCCCCTTTGACAACAATGCCAAAGTGGAGGCACAAGCTCCCATACTCCACTATGTTGCTCCCCCTATGGAGTAGCATCCTTCAACACATCAACCTTGTAAGATTTGTCACTATAATACTTGATTGATGTGGAGCACACATGTTTAGTTTACTTCATGAAGGGACAAAACCCCTAATTCATCTCTCAAATAGGTAAATGTAGTCTTTGGTAAGGGCTTAGTGAATATGTTTGCTAGCTGCTCCTTACTAGAAACATGTTGTAATACAACCTCTCTATTTTGAACCTTCTCTCTCAAGAAATGATACTTGATCTCAATGTGCTTAGTTCTAGCATGCAATACCTGATTTTTGGAAATATTGATTGTACTAGTATTATCACAGAAAATACTCACCGGTTCAGTTATAGGTACTTTGAAACCATCCAATACATGTTTCATCCAGATTGCTTGAGTACAATTCATAAATGCTGCCACATACTCTGCTTCAGCTGTAGACTGAGAAGTACAACTCTTCTTCTTACTCATCCATGAGACTAGTCTTCCACCAAGAAAGAACGCTCCACCAGTTGTGCTCTTCTGGTCATCCACATTACCTGCCCAATCTACATCGGTAAACACCTTGAGATTAAAATCACCATTGTATGGATACCACAATCCATAGTCGACTATCCCTTTCAGGTATCTAAGAATCCTCTTGACTGCTATGAAGTGGGATTCTCTTGGACTTTTCTAAAAACAAGCTACTATGCCCACTACATGAGCAATATCTGGTCTGTTGTGCACCACATAGTTCAGCTTACCAATCATTGATTGGTACTCCTTCTCATTCACTAATGTTGAATCATCTTCCTTAGTCAATTTACATCTGGTCATCATCAGTGTACCAACCGGTTTGCTTTCCTTCATGCCAAAGGTCTTCAATACCTCTTTGACATATTTAGATTGGGTAATAAAGATACCCTCTTTCATTTGCTGAATATGTAGACCAATGAAGAACTTTATCTCTCCAATCAAAGACATTTCAAACTCTTTCTTCATTTCATCTGCAAATGCATGGCTCATTTCATCATCTCCTCAAAAGATTATGTCATCTACAAATACTTCACAGATCAAAATCTGATCACCTTCAGATTTCAGGTAAATGTTGTTATCCTCGCTTGTTCTGTGAAATCCTATCTTCACAAGATGAGAGTGTAAACGTTCATACCATGCCCTTGGTGCTTGTTTCAATCCATACAGGGCCTTGTGTAATCTACACACCATGTTACTATCTTTTGATAAGGAAAACCCATCTGGTTGCTCAGTATATACTTCCTCTTCTAGGATTCCATTCAAGAACGTAGACTTTACATCCATCCGGTATACCTTGAATCCTTTAAATGCTGCAAATGCAAGTAGCATTAAAACACCTTCCAGTCTAGCCATTGGGGCAAAGGTTTCTCCATAGTCTTCTCCTTCTTTTTGAGCATATCCCTTGCATACAAGTTTTGCCTTGCTCCTTACAACTATGCCTTCTTCGTTTAGCTTATTCCTGAAGACCCATTTGGTACCTATGACATTCTTGTGTTCTAGTCTGGGTACCAAAGACCATGTTGCATTCTTTTCTATCTGGTCTAGCTCCTCTTCCATTGCCTTAATTCAGTCTTCATCTATAAGTGCTTCTCTAGAAGTCTTAGTCTCAAATTCAGAAATCATGCAAGAGTTTTCTTTCACCTTTCTTCTTGTTAGTATCCCTGCATCTTTATCTCCTATGATCTGCTTTAGATCATGATGTAGTTTCACATATCTAGGAATGATTCTAGCTAGTTCTGCTTGCTTTTCCTCTTCTTCTTCACTTACTATAGATTCTACCGGTATAGGAACACTGAGGTCTTTACTTGTTTCTTTCTTAATTGGTTCCCAGAAGGCTACACCAAGTTCATCTTCCACTTTCTCGCTGCAGGTTTCCTCAGGCTCGTTACGAGATTCATCAACTTTGACATTGATACTCTTGACAATTTTATGTGTCCTATTGTTGTAGCACTTGAGATCTTTTCTCTTAGTGGAATATCCCAAAAATATTCCTTCATCACATTTAGCATCAAACTTGCTTAGATGCTCACCTCTCTTGATGTAACACTTACAACCAAATACTTTAAAATAACTCATAGTGGTAGTTCCCGGTCCAATACTTATAAGGGGTTTTATCTTTACCTTTCTTGATGAGTACCCAGTTCATAGTATATACTACAGTGCTCACCACTTCTCTCCAAAAAGTGTGAGCTACCTTTCCTTGGATCAACATTGTTCTGGCCACTTCAACTACAATCATGTTATTCCTTTCTGCTATGCCATTCTGTTGTGGTGTCCTTGGGGTAGACAACTGCCTCTTGATACCATTATCTTCACAGTACTTGTTGAATTCATCAAAAGTGAATTCACCTCCTTGATCAATTCTTAGGCAATTTATCTTTTGACCACTTTCCTTCTCTACTAATTCTCTAAAGGCTTTGAACTTTCCAAATGCCTCAGACTTGTCTTTCAAGAATGTGACCCACATCTTTCTTGAGCAATCATCAATAAGAATCATGAAATACCTATCTACCTGAATACTTCTAGTTTTCATTGGACCACACAAATCGGTATGAATGAGATCAAGTAAGTTCTCTGCTGAAAAAGACTTACCTTTAAAAGTTGACGAAGACATCTTCCCAGGTTGACATTCTTTGCACAAAGAATTCTCCAGTTTTTTTAGCAAAGGTAATCCTATTGTTTCCTTGATCTTACTTGCCTTTACAATATTATCAAAGTTCATATGACAAAGTCTCCTATGCCATATCCAACTATCATCAAACTTCACCATCAGACACCGACTAATCTTGGCATTCAACTGAAATAAGTTACCTCTGGTATGCTTACCAGTGGCAATAAGTTCACCACTCTTTCCAATTATACTGCAGGCTCCACCTTTGAACTCCAAAATGAGTCCTTTGTTATTTAGTTGAGAAACACTCAAAAGGTTGTACTTAAGACCTTCTACCCAGTAGACATCATCCACACTACTCTTTCCATTTAGTGAGATGGATCCTTTACCTTTTACCAGGCAAGGGGCATCATTGCCAAATCTGACAACACCTCCATCATATTCTTCTAGAGATAGAAACTTTCCCCGGTCACCAGTCATGTGGTGAGAACAACCACTATCAATAATCCACTCATTAGAGTTGTCAATGTGAGAGACAAGTGCTTTCTTGTCAGACACTTCTTCCTTTACATCTACAAACACTATGTCCTCATATTATTCATCAGTAACACCTTCATCCACTGCAACAAGACAATTTCTTCTATTTCCTCCTTTATACTTTCTAAACCTCTTTGGTTTATCCTTATTGTCATTGTTAGGATAGTTAACAACTATATGTCCTATCTTATTGTAGGAAAAACATTATAAAGGAAGCTTACCTCTATATTTTCCAGTGCCTTTTGGAAATCTCTTGGCAAGAAGAGCTTCAAACTCCATCAGAATCTCTTCATCATCCATACCTCTTCTTTGCATGGATTCATAACTAGTACTCACTTCTTTTCTTTTTCTGGTTGGTGCAATAGATGCTCTAAAATATAACTCAATCTTATGAATACTGCCATCATAGCTATTCAACTCATATGTAGTCAACTTTGCAATGATAGAGTCTAAGGATACTTTGGTTTTGTCGATAGACCTTAGTTCCTGAATAGAAGTAACTCTGATTGCATAGACCGGTAACAATGATCTCAAAACTTTACTAATAATGGTGACATCATCAATTGTTCCACTAGCGTTCTTGATGTCTCTAATCACAGTCTTGATCCTTATGCCATATTGTTGAATGGTCTCTCCTTCAACCATCCACATGTCTTCAAATTTTCCTCTAAGGCTCTCTTTCTTATCTTCCTTGACATGCTCATCACCACCATAAATAGTTTCCAATGTGTCCCATACATCCTTAGGAGTGTCCTTATCTTGTACATCAATGAACTCAATATTGGATAAACTGCTAATAAGGGCTTCCATGACTTGCTCATTTTCTTGAATCTCTCTTTTCTGATCATCGGTTAGAGTGCCAATGGGGATTACATAGGCATTCTCAACATAGCTCCAGTGTTGAGCACCCAAACTCTTGATATAGATCTTTAGTCTATCCTTCCATAATTTGAAGTTATCTCTATTGAACTTAGGACCTTCCCTCTTCATCATTAAAGAAAGATCTTTTACCTCAAGCAGTTAAGCTTATATCACCAAGGACCTAGAGTTGCTCTAATACCAATTGATGAATAATGATGATCAACAAATACCCTAACTGGTACTGAGAGGGGGGGTGTGAATTAGTACATACAAAAACTTCTTCACAACTTATCAAGTTAAATCAATGCTAACCGGTTGTCTTCATCACTAAACTTAACCATGACAATACCGGTTAAACACAGTAAGACTTCAAACAACTAAACCAATAAAACTGAATACTTCAAATATCATTCAACACTTGATAACTACTTCACCCATATACATATGCATGTGTTGTATCAGTAATACCATAACCATTAGCTTTGCATGCATAATCAACTAAACAAAGAATACTCAATCATCACATGAAAAATGCACAACCCATGACACATATTTTTCACATGGAAACCCAAATGGGAAAAACCACGGTGGGGATGAATACCTGCAAACTTTTTTTTGAACTCTTTTGAAGCTCGCTCGGTTAGGAGCCTAGTCCAGTTAAAGACTTTACAATAAGGTTCTATTAGGAACCGATCCTATTAAAGATCACCCAACAAAGGGATGGCTATATACCCTATTAAAAGTTGAAACCTCGTTAAAGGTTACCTTGCCAGAGGATTTGAAGAACTCAATGAACTTGAGTCACCTGATTAGAGGTTTTACAATAAGCTTGTTAAGGCTACCCAACAAAGGGATTTTCCTAATGTTTAAATGGTTAGAAGACAACAGGTAAAGCTCTGATATGATAACAACACTACATGCTAAGGCAGATCCTTTTCAGTTCCTCTACTCTGCAATCACACTCTATAGTTTTCACTCACTGGCCTGGCAAGTATCTCATCACACGGATACACACACAACATTTGCCAACACTTACAATAACAAACATCATCGACCTTATAGACAACAATTAGGTCGGTAGCATAAACCCTAAACCCTAAGTATTTAGGTTTACAATTATAAGTAGTCCAATCCTGACCATCCAAACATATTACATAGAATGAAACAATCCCAAATAGATTACAAGTCATTCTGAGTCATATGATGTTCTATGACCCCTTAGGAAACTATATTGCCCCTTAGGTGTTGTTAGGGATTATTTTGTGTCCTTAGGGGTTGTATTGTGTTCTAAGGGGTCATATTATGTCCTAAGGGGTCATATGGTGTCCTATGACCCCTTAGGACACTATATAACATCGTTAGGGGTCATATTATGTCCTAAGGGGTCATATTGTGTCTTATGACCCCTTAGGACACCACATGGTGTCGTTATGGCTTGTATGGTGTTCTCAGGGGTCATATGGTGTTCTATGACCCCTTAGGACACCCTATTAGGTTGTTATGGATCGTATGGTATCCTAAGTGGTGATATGGTGTCCTATGACCCCTTAGGACACCACATGGTGCCATTATGCATCATATTTTGTCCGAAGGGGTCATATGGTGTTCTATGACCCCTTAGGACACCATATGACCCCTTAGGATACCATATAGTGTCATTAGGGGTCGTTTGATGTGCCAAGCAGGCATATGGTGTCATATGACCCCTTAGAACACCATATGACCCCTTACATATCGTTAGGCATCATTTTGTGTTGTTAGGGGTCATATGGTGTCCTATGATCCCTTAGGACACAATATGATCCCTTAGGTATTGTTAGGGGTCATATTGTGTCCTAACGGGTCATATGGTGTCCTACGACCCCTTAGGACACCATATGGTGTTATTAGGGGTTGTATGGTGTGATAAGGGGTCATATTGTGTCCTAAAGGTTCCTAGCACATCATATGACCCCTTAGGTATTGCTAGGGGTCATATTGTGTCCTAAGGGGTCATATGATGTCTCGTGACACCATATGACCCCTTAGCACACCATATCATGTTGTTATGGGTATTCTTGTGTTCTAAGGGGTCATATGGTGCTATATGACCCCTTAGGATACCATATGACCCCTTAGGACACCATATGGTGTCGTACGTGGTCATAAGGGGTCATATGGTGTCCTATGACCCCTTAGGACACTATATGATCCCTTAGGTGTCGTCATGGGTTGTATTGTGTCCTAATCGGTCATATGGTGTCATATGACCCCTTAGGACACCATATGACCCCTTGGGACACTATATGGTGCTATGGGTCGTATATGGTGTCCTAAGGGGTCATATGGTGTCCTATGACCCCTTAGGACACCATTTGGTTTTTTTATGTGTTGTATTGTGTCCTAATGGGTCATATGGTGTTATATGACCCCTTAGGATACCATATGACCCCTTAGGACACCATATAGTGTCGTTAGGGGTCGTATGGTGTGCGAAGGAGTCATATGGTATCCTATGACCCCTTAGGTGTCGTTAGGGTTTATTTTGTGTTGTAAGGGGTCATATTGTGTACTAAGGGGTCATTAGGTATCCTATGACCCCTTAGGACACTAAATGACATCATTAGGGGTCATATTATGTCCTAAGGGGTCATATTGTGTCTTATGACCCTTAGGACACCATATTGTTTCGTTATGGGTCGTATGGTGTTCTAAGCGGTCATATGGTGTTCTATGGCCCCTTAGGACACCATATTATGTTTTTATATGTTGTATGGTCTCCTAAGGGGTCATATGGTGTCCTATGACCCCTTAGGACACCATATGACCCCTTAGGACACCATATGGTGTCATTATGCATCGTATGGTGTCCTAAGGGGTCATATGGTGTTTTATGACCCCTTAGGACACTGTATGGTTCCATTAGGGGTCATATGATGTGCTAAGGGGTCATATGGTGTCCTATGATCCTTTAGAACACCATATGACTCCGTAGGTATTGTTAGGCATCATTTTGTGTTGTTAGGGGTCATATGGTATCCTATGACTCCTTAGGACACAATATGATGCCTTAGGATACCATACAATGTCCTTAGGGGTCATATGGTCTCCTGTGACCCCTTAGGACACAATATGACCCCTTAGGTGTTGTAAGGGGTCATATTATGTCCTAACGGGTCATATGGTGTCCTGCGACCCCTTAGGACACCATATGGTGTCATTAGGGGTTGTATGGTGTGCTAAGGTATCATATTGTGTCGTAAAGGTTCCTAGAACATCATATAACCCCTTAGGACACTATATGACGCATTAGGTACCGTTAGGGGTCATATTGTGTCCTAAGGGGTCATATGGTGGCTCGTGACACTGTAGGACCCCTTAGGACACCATATCATGTCGTTATGGGTCTTCTTGTGTTCTAAGGGGTGATATGGTCTTATATGACCCCTTAGGATGCCATATGACCCTTTAGGACACCATATGGTATCGTAAAGGGTCATATGGTGTCGTAAGGGGTTGTATGGTGTCCTAAGGGGTCATATGGTGTCCTATGACCCCTTAGGACACTATATGATGTTATTAGGGGTCATATGGTGTCCTATGACCCCTTAGGACACTATATGACGTTATTAGGGGTCATATTATGTCCTAAGGGGTCATATTGTGCCTTATGACCCCTTAGGACACCACATGGTGTCATTATGGGTTGTATGGTGTTCTAAGGGGTCATATGGTGTTCTATGACCCTCTAGAACACCATATTTAGTTTTTATGGGTTGTATGGTCTCTTAAGGGGTCATATCACTACGGTGTTCTATGACCCCTTAGGACACCATATGATCCCTTAGGATACCATATGGTTTCATTATGTGTCGTATGGTGTCCTAAGGGGTCATATGGTGTTCTATGACCCCTTAGGACACCATATGGTGTCATTAGGGGTTATATGGTGTGCTAAGGGGTCATATGGTGTCCTATGACCCCTTAAGACACCATATGACCCCTTAGGTATCGTTAGGTGTCTTTTGTGTCATTAGGGGTCATATGGAGTTGTATGACCTCTTAGGACACAATATGACCCCTTAGGTGTTGTTAGGGGTCAT
The DNA here is from genome assembly GCF_030272615.1 of Cryptomeria japonica. NCBI lineage: Eukaryota > Viridiplantae > Streptophyta > Pinopsida > Cupressales > Cupressaceae > Cryptomeria > Cryptomeria japonica. Next base: position 170,541,444 of record NC_081409.1, read on the forward strand.
ATTGTGTCCTAACAGGTCATATGGTGTTCTACGTCCCTTAGGACACCATATGGTGTTGTTAGGGGTTGTATGGTGTGCTAAGGGGTCATATTCTGTCTTAAAGTTTCCTAAGACATCATATAACCCCTTAGGACACCATATGACCCCTTAGGTTTAGGGGTCATATTGTGTCCTATGTGGTCATATGGTGTCTCGTGACACTATATGACCCCTTAGGACACCATATCGTGTTGTTATGGGTCTTGTTGTGTTCTAAGGGGTCATATGGTGTTATATGACCCCTTAGGACACCATATGGTGTCCTAAGGGGTCATATGGTGTCCTATGACCCCTTAGGACATTATGTGACCCCTTAGATGTTGTTAGGGGTCGTATTGTGTCCTAATGGGTCATATGGTGTTCTATGACCCCTTGGGACACTATATGGTGCTATGGGTCATATGGTGTCCTATGACCTCTTAGGACACCATATGACCCTTTAGGATGCCACAATGTGTCATTACAGGTCGTATGGTGTCCTAAGGGGTCATTTGGTGTCTTATGACCCCTTAGGACACCATATGGTGTCATTAGGGGTCTTATTGTGCCTTAAGGGATCATATGGTGTTTTATGACCCCTAGGACACCATATGACCCCTTAGGACACCATATAACCAGTTAGGAGACCATATGTACTGTTTCAAATAAGGATATATATAAGGGTGAAGAGAGATGAAGAGCTAAAGAGAGGGAGAAGAACTAAAGGAAAAGGACATAAATAGAGATATAGATATTAAGGAGTATGAAGTGAGAGGGAGAAAAAGTAAAGGAAAATGATGGATAGAAAGAGCTAGACATATCTAGATATTAAAAAGGAGAGAGGAAGATAGAGATACAAAATGAAGATAAAGGGAGAGGGAGATGAATAGATATAGAGAAAGAGAGAGGTAAAGACAAAGGTAAATATATAAAGAGATAGAGAAAAATAGATAGAGAGGCGTAAAGAGAGTGAGATAAAAAAATGAAGAGATAGAGAGGTATAAAGGAAGAGAAATATCAATAGATAGAGAGATATAGATAGTGCAAGAGAGTGAGAAAGAGAGATAGAGATTATAGATGGAGATAGATAGAGAGGGAGAGAGAGAAAGAGGGAGACATAGAGATATATAAAGGCAATATAGAGAAGGATGTGGGGAGAGATCCAAAGACATATAAAGATGGAGTAAATAAAGAGATAAAGGTAGAGAAAGGGAAAGATACTTCAAGAGGGCGATAGAGGAAGAGATAGAGAAGTAGATTAATCATGTATAGAGGAAGATATATAAAGATAGAGGAACATATAGAAAGAGATATTGATAGGGAAAGAGATGGAAATGTGAATATGGAGATAGAGATAGATATGGATAGACAGTGATAGAGAGAGTAAGAAAAATGGAGGGAGAGATGGAGTGAATAAGTAAGATTTAGAGATAATGAGATATAAATATACACGAAGATAGATCTATAGGGATATAGAGATAGAGGGGACAAGATAGGGAGAGAAAGGAGGTGATTAAGATAAGTAATATATTAGTATAGGCAGGATAAGATAGAGGAGGGAGATAAATAGAGAGAAGAGAGATTATTAGAGAGAAATATAGAAATAAGGAGTGACAATGATAGAGTGGGAGAGGGAGAGATAGGAATAGAAAGATGGAGATATATGCAAAGATGCATGTAACCTGAGAATTTATTTATATAGATGGGCTGAGAAAATAAGTGACATAAGTAGAGAAGAAAGAGATAGATAAAATGTATGTATATAATTATAGATAGACAAGTGATAGATAAAGGAGGTGATAGGGAAAAAATGAGACTTTGTATGCAAAATTTGTATTTAAAGTTTTAAAATTGAAGGACTAACTTAAAATAATTATAATTAATTTTTGGTCTATAATATGATAAAACTACCTTGTCCATTTGATAGGTCTTTGAATTACCTTTCCAACACCTATAAAAAATCAAAATTTTGATAAGAAACACAAAAGTTGTGCCCATTTTACTAAAATATACTTTTTATGTTGAAAAAAAATGGATATCCGATTTGATAAAGTATGACATCACAATAGTGACATCACAAATCGGATATCCGTTAATAATAGATAGCTAATATTAACGGATATCCGATTTGGTTTGGTATTATTACCAAACCAAATTCAAATTTTGGCCAACCCAAATAAAAAATCAAAGCGGATTTTGGCGTGTTTGGAAAGGTTTAAAACACATTTTTTTCTCCATTGCCACTTTTTGGCCCCCCATGATCTTGCACATACCCTGATGTAAGATCTCATTGTAGAAAAATGGAATGGAAATGTGAATAAGTGTCATGGTCTTGAAATGCAATATCATATGTGAAAGAGATTTGGTCGATCATAGGTGATCGAATTGGGATTAAGGAAGAGGTCAAAGGCCTTCGGTATTGAGTTTAATTGGGACTGTAATCAAGCATGGGAGATGCTATCTCTGGCAGTTCATTACTCTGGATTGTTGTCCATTTACCTTGAGGTGGTTATAACCTCTCTGTAGTCAATGAGACTCTTTTGTAATGAACAGTGTGCCTTCCTGTATGTGCACACCCCTCATTGTATCACATATTTTCTATAGAGGGTATCATCTAACTATGGGTAGGCTTCCCACCATGGTTTTTCCCTTTCCGAGTTTTCCACATACAAATCATGGTGTTATGTGGTATGGTTGATTTGCATTGATTATTTGTTTAATTGTTAAATTATATTGTTTACCGGTATCTGTTTCTGCTTTACTGGTACTTAATTTGGTTAAAGGTTATTAAGTGGATTAAATGATATAATTTGTTAACAACTGATTCATCCACCCCTCTCAGTTGTTCATCGATTATCCTAACACCATTAGGTGTCAAATTTTTGTAAGCAATATTAACACTGCTTTTTATATTATAATAATGGTTCATCTTGCCACCTTATGACACACTATGACCCCTTATGACACTATATGGTGCCGTTAGAGGTCATATCATGTCCTAAGGGGTCATGGGATACCATATGACCCCTTATGACACCATATTGGGTCGTTATGGGTCCTATGGTGTCCTAAGGGGTCATATTGTGTCCTACGACCCCTTAGGACACCATATGACCCCTTATGACATTAAATTATATCGTTATGGGTCATATTGTGTCCTAAGGGGTCATATTCTATTATATGACCCTTTTAAGACACCATATGACCCCTTAGGATACAATATGACCCTTTACAACTCTATACGATGTCTTTATGGGTCATATGGCCCCTTATGACCCCTTATGACACCATATGGTGTCATTAGAGGTCATATGGTGTCCTAAGGGGTCATGGGATACCATATGACCCCTAAGGACAACATATGACCCCTTATGACACCATAGATCGTCATGAGTCCTATGGTGTCCTAAGGGGTCATATTGTGTCCTATGACCCCTTAGGACACCATATGACCCCTTGCAACACTAAATTGTGTCGTTCTGGATCATATTGTGTCCTAAAGGGTCATATTGTGTCATATGACCATTTTAAGACACCATATGACCCCTTAGGACATAATATGAACCTTTACGACTCTATACAGTTTCGTTATGGGTCATATGACACCTTATGACACCATATGGTGTTGTTAGGGGTCCTATGGTGTCCTAAGGGGTCATGGGATACCATATGATCCTTAAGGACAACATATGACCCCTTATGACACCATATTGTGTTGTTATGGGTCTTATAATTTCCTAAGGGGTCATATTGTGTCCTACGACCCCTTAGGACACCATATGACCCCTTACGATGCCAAATTGTGTCGTTGTGGGTCATATTGTGTCCTTAGGGGTCATATTATGTCATATGACCCCTTTAAGACACTATATGACCCCTTAGAACAAAATATGACTCTTTACGACTCTATACGGTGATGTTATGGGTCATATGACCCCTTATGATACCATATGGTGTCGTTAGGGGTCGTATGCTGTCCTAAGGGGTCATGAGATACCATATGACCCCTAAGGACAACATATGACCCTTATAACACATATTGGGTTGTTATGGGTCCTATGGTGTCCTAAGGGGTCATATTGTGTCCTACGACCCCTTAGGACACCATATGACCCCTTAAGATACCAAATTATGCCATTATTGGTCATATTGTGTCCTAAGGGGTGATATTATGTCATATGACCCCTTAGGACACAATATGATGCTTTATGACTCTATACGATGTCATTATGGGTCAGATGATCCCTTATGACACCGTATGGTATCGTTAGGGGTTGCATCATGTCCTAAGGGGTCATGGGATACCAGACAACCCCTAAGGTAAACATATGACCCTGTATGACACCATATTGGGTTGTTATGGGTCCTATAGTGTCCTAAGCGGTCATATTGTGTCCTATGACCCCTTAGGACACCATATGACCACTTATGACACCAAATTGTGTTGTTATGGGTAAAATTATGTCCTAAGGGGCCATATTATGTCATATGACCCCTTTAAGACACCATATGACCCTTTAGGACACAATATGACCCTTTACGACTCTATACAGTATCGTTATGGGTCATATGACCCCTTATGACACCATATGGTGTCGTTAGGGGTCCTATGGTGTCCTAAGGGGTCATGGGATACCATATGAGCCCTAAGGACAACATATGACCCCTTATGACACCATATTGGGTTGTTATGGGTCCTATGGTCTCCTAAGGTGTCATATTTTGTTCTATGACCCCTTAAGACATGAAATTGTATCATTATGGGTCATATTTTATCCTAAGGGGTCATATTATATAATGTGACCCCTTTAAGACACCATATGACCCCTTAGGACACAATATGAGCCATAACAACCCAATATGGTGTCATAAGGGGTCATATGTTGTTCTTAGGGGTCATTTTGTATCCCATGACCCCTTAGGACACCATACGAACCCTAACGACACCATATGGTGTCATAAGGGGTTATATGACCCATAACGACACTGTATAGAGTCATAAAGGGTCATATTGTTGTTACTACTTACTAAATTGCCATTAGTTTTTCATTCTATATACTCTAGTAGGTTACTACTACCAAAATATTCAGTTGGTAAGCACAGAGCAGTCGGTTATAGAAGAAAGTAGTCACAGAGCCTAGTATACACCGAGCTATCTACCAAGTAACACTCTATGTCTACCGAGCAGCAAAAATGATATACTGAGTGTACACACACTGAGTGAAACGTGTTACCAGATTCATTGAACCTAGACACACATGGGAAACATGTTACAAGATCGAGGAACAAGGAATCATTATCACATTAGAAATTGCACTTAAAGATTTTGTATGATCTTGAGGTCATCTATCCAATGAAATATTTTGTATGGTTATTCATTCGATAAATCATGTTTGTAAGATCGAAGCAATGAACCAAATCACCAACATAAGAGATCTATTTATACAACATGAATTAAGGATCAAATAGAGAGATATATGAAGCAAGACATATGTAATAGATAAGGAAGCACTGAGTATTGCAACTGTTAGAGACACAAAGGTCACCAAGAAGGCTTTCAGAGAACTGTCAAGGAACAGAGTAAACAAAAAGGTTTATCGGGTTACTTCATGGATTACTGAGGTATGCTATAAGTAAGGTAATCTCATTTTGAGCACATAGAATCTGCTATAACATTTCAAATGTAAAGTTGCAGATATTTGTAAAGATTTTATTGTAATATTTTGAGTTGTAAGAGAAACCTTTAACAGGGTAAAAGACTCTAACAAAGTCTATAAATTGTAAAGCCTCTAACCAGGTGCAACATTTAGAATAAGTGTTGTAAAATCCTTTAGCAAGATAGATCTAACGATCTTGATACTCCTAACAGGGTAAGCTATCAAAAATAGCTAAACATGTAGCTCTAACCGAGCAACCTTTATTATTGTAGGAGTGAAGTTGTGGGTGCCATCCCCACCGCAATTTTTCTCTCTAACCAAGAGTTTCTGCATAACCTGAATATATCTGTTATGGAGTTAATCATGTATGATTGTTATTTATTTGTTTTAGCTTTATGTTATGTTACAATAGTTTTTGGTTTATGCATAACAATAAAGTTAATCTTGAAAAAAGGATTTGAAGTATTGATTCACCCCTCCCCTCTCAGTACATTAGCTTTCCATATTGGGCCTAACAATTGGTATCGGAGCTTCAATCTTGGAAAAGGGATTAACAGCGTAAAGAAAAAGATCTTATTAATGGAAGGCTATAAACAATCTTGGAGAATTATGTATCTGCAAGAAGAGTTGGATCATTCTAATCAAGTGATTGCTGACATGCAAAGACAAATGCAAAAATCATTGAAAGTCAGAAGAAGATTATCTGATGATTTACAAGACTCTCAAGAGTTAGTGGAACAAATTGAAACATCATCTAAAAATAGTATATCTGAAGAGACTGAAGAGATGATTGAAGAATTGAAGGAAAAGAAAAAAGCACCGACTGATCAGCTAAAAGAAATGAAAAGAGGACATGAACATTTCAACACACAAATGACTGAAAATCTTGATGCATTGAGGACAAGTGAGGATAAGGTAAGAGATCTAGAAATAGAAAAATAACAACTTGAAGCATTAGTATCTGAAAAGAGTGATCAAATTGATAACTTAATGATGAACGAATAGTACCAAACCAGTATTGAGAGGGAGGGTGAATCAGTACAGGCAAAAACTCAACCTTAAACCGGTTTGTCAACTAACACTTATGCACTGACATATAAACAACAGCACCGGTCCATCAATAGAGTTCAACTGGAAAAACCCAATGTGACTAAGATGAGAAAAGACCGGTTGACACTTATCTTCTCATATAATCTAACTTCTCATTCCCATTTCACTCTAATGCATGAACATGCAATCTACCATCAAAGATGTACATATTACAACAAGATCAACATGCATCACCACCTAATCAAAAAACAATCATAACATCACACATGACACACATATTTTTTACGTGGAAACCCAACTGGGAAAAACCACGGTGGGGATGAATACCCACAACCTTGTTTTTGAACTCTTTGGAAGTCCGCTCTGTTAGGAGCCTTGTCTGGTTAAAGAGAAATATAATAGGTTCTATTAGGAACCGATCCTATTAGGGATCACCCAGTTAAGGGTTAAACCCTATTAAGGGTACCTTGTTAGAGGATTTCAAGAACTCAATAGCTAAAGGATATCAATGACTCGGTAGCTTCAAGTTACCCTATTAGAGGATTTTCAACAAGTCAGTTAAGGCTACCCTGTTAGGGGATTTCACAAATTTTGAAGTAGTAAAAGATCAACAAGTATATCAATGACCTGATAATAGCACTCAATGCCAATGCAGATCCGCTTAAGCTCCTCTTCACCTTCTGCACTTACACTCTGCAGATATGACTTCTCTCCTCTAGTTTGGCAAGAATCACGTATCTCTTCTCTTAGACACACACACACAACTTTTGCCAACAATCTCTACAAGAATCACAACATCGACCTTATAGGACAACAGAGAGGTCGGTAGCATAAACCCTAAACCCTAGACCTGTTAGGTTAAGGAATTCAAACAGTTCAATCCTGACTATTGAACATACTGTATTGAATGCAATAGTCTTGATCCAATCTCAAGACATTCTCCATCGTTCATTTTCCACCGATTTCATGGCGGCTGATAACCCATCACACGTTATCACCATTTACAGACTTCACACATTCCCGAGGTAGATAGGAACACTCTTCTTTATGAAAGATTCTTCATGCGCACAATGCTTACGTAGAAACACTATCTATTCTTCGTTATCATGCTAACTTCATCACATAAAGATCACCGATTGAGTCACATAGGCTTAAGATACTCCAAACAAAAATCCTGAAGTGGAAACTACCTACCAACCGATAGTCATACAATGCTTCCATGTGCTAGCTCCCATGACTACATGCCGATTCACCTTGAACAAATATACCGCTTTACTTTGGCATATATACCAGTTCTCACATATGCCGGTTCTCTCTTCATATCACATATTGAAATCAATGACAACATAGAATATCATTATGCCCTCATACTGGTTCACATAATGCCAACAATCTCCCCCTTTGGCATTGATGGCAATATGCAAAGATATCTTTCTGCAAACTCATCTTCTCCCCAATTTCTATAGATATCTTCTCCGCTACTCTTTTTCTCCCCCTTTGCCAACAATGCCAAAGTGGAGGCACAAACATCCCTATTCCATTATTCTACTCCCCCTGAGGCGTAGCATCCTTCAACACATCAATCAAAAAAATTTTGACTATGCAATACCTGACTGATGTGGAACAAATACTTTTAATTTACCTCCTGAAGGGGCAGTACCCCCAATTCACCTCTTAAATACACAAATGTAGTCTTTGGGAGAGGCTTGGTGAATATGTCTGCTAACTACTCCTTACTGGAAACATGTTCTAGTACAATCTCTTTATTCTGAACCTTTTCCCTCAAGAAATGATACTTAAGCTCAAAATGCTTGGTTTTAGAATGTAAAATTGGATTCTTTGAAATATTGATAGCACTTGTGTTATCACAGAATATACTTACTAGTTCAGATACAAGGATTTTGAAGCCATCTAATACATGCTTCATCCAGATTGTTTGAGTGCAGTTCATGAAAGCTGCAACATACTTTGCTTCTGTTGTAGACTGAGAGATACAACTCTACTTCTTACTCATCCATGAGACCAGTCTATCACCGAGAAAGAATGCACCACCAGTTGTGCTTTTCTGATCATCCACATTACCTACCCAATCAACATCTGTGAATACTTTTAGGTTGAAATCATTGCTATATGGGTACCACAATTCATAGTCAACTGTTCCCTTCAGATACCTAAGAATCCGCTTGACTGCAACCAAGTGGGATTCTCTTGGATTTTTCTAGAACCTTGCAGTAATGCCAATTGCATGTGCAATATCTGGTCTGCTATACACTACATAATGCAACTTACCAATCATTGATCAGTATTCCTTCTCATCAACCAATGCAGAATCATCCTCTTTTGATAATTTGCAACCGGTCACCATTGGTGTACCAACCTATTTGCACTCTTCCATGCCAAAGGTCTTCAACACCTCTTTGACATATTTGGACTGAGTGATAAAGATTCCATCTTTCATTTGCTAGATTTGTAGCCCAATGAAGAGCTTAATCTCCCCTATGAGTGACATCTCAAACTCTTCCTTCATCTCATCGGCAAACTCATGACTCATCTTGTCATCTCCACCAAAGATAATGTTATCAACAAAAACTTCACAGATCAAGATTTGATCTCTTTCAGATTTCAAGTAGATATTGCTATCTTCACTTGTTCTCTCAAATCTAATCTTCACAAGATGGGAATGTAGACATTCATATCATCCTCTAGGTGCCCGCTTTCGACCATATAAGGCTTTATGTAGCCTACACACCATATCACTATCTTTAGATAGGGAAAACCCATTTGGTTGCTCTATATACACCTCATCTTCAAGTACACCATTTATGAATGCAAATTTTACATCCATTTGATATACCTTGAATCCTTTAAAAGCTGCATATGCAAGAAGCATACGAACTCCTTCCAATCTGGCTACAGGAGCAAAGGTTTCTCCATAGTCTTCTCCTTCTTCTTGAGCATATCCTTTGCACACCAATCTGGCTTTGTTCCTGATCACGGTGCCATCCTCATTCAGCTTGTTTCTGAACACCCATTTGGTGCCAATGACATTTTTATGTTCTAATCTGGGTACCAAGGATCATGTACCATTTTTCTCTATCTGGTCAAGTTCCTCTTCCATTGCCTTGATCCAGTCTTCATCTTTATGAGCCTCTTTGAATGACTTAGGCTCAAATTCAAAGATCAAACATGCATTTTCTCTAATCTTTCTTCTTGTAAGGATTCCTGCTTCCTTATCTCCTATGATCTGCTTAGGATCATGATTCAGCTTGACATACCGAGGAATAGTCTTGACTGGTTCTTCTTGCTTTTCCTCTTCATCCTCATCTTCATCAGTATCAACATTCACCGGTTCAGGAACACTGTTACTGGTACTTGGTTGACTGACAATCGATTCCCAGAAGGTTGCAACCGGTTCATTTACACCTTGTTCACTGCCCGTTTCTTTCGGTTTCTCAAAGGTTTCATCAACACTCACATTGATACTTTCCATAATTCTCTGAGTCCTATTGTTGAAACACTTGAGAGCTTTACTCTTGGTGGAATATCCTAGGAATATTCTCTCATCACATTTAGCTTCAAACTTGCCCTACTGTTCACTCTTGATGTAACATTTGCTACCAAATACCCTAAAGTAGCTAACCACAGTGCTCTTACCGGTTCAATACTCATAAGGAGTTTTATCCTTACCTTTCTTGATGAGTACCCGATTCATTGTGTAGATTGCAGTGCTTACCACTTCTCTCCAAAAGCTGTGAGCTACTTTTCCTTGAGACAAAATGGTTCTAGCTACTTCAACCATGATCCGGTTATTCCTCTCTGCTAGGCCATTCTACTGTGGACTCCGGGGGGCAAACAGTTTCCTCTTGATGCCCAATTCTTCACAATAATTGTTGAATTCACCGGAAGTGAATTCCCCTCCTTGATCAGTTCTGAGACACTTGATCCTTTTACCGCTTTCCTTCTCCACTAATGCTCTGAAATCTTTGAACTTCACAAAGGCTTCAGACTTGTCTTTCAAGAATGTGACCCACATCATTCTTGAGCAGTCATCAGTGAGAATCATGAAGTACCTATCACCCTGCACACTTCTAGTTTTCATAGGACCACACAAATCAGTATGCACAAGATCAAGCAAGTTGTCAGTAGTGAAAGATTTACCTTTAAAGGTTGAGGAAGACATTTTCCCCAATTGACACTCTCTACACAAGGTATTATCTAGTTTTCTTAGCACCAACAACCCTCTAATTGCCTTGATCTTACTAGCCTTCACAATGTTATCAAAATTTACATGGCAGAGTCTCCTATGCCATATCTAGGTATCACCAAACTTATCCATAAGACATGTACTTATATTTGCATTCAGATGAAATAGGTTACCTTTGGTCTGCATGCCGGTGGCCACCAATTCACCATCTTTTCCTTTGATTCTGTAGATTCCATTCTTGAATTCCAGAGTGAGGCCACTATCATTTAGCTAGGCAACACTCAGAAGGTTTTGTCTAAGACCATCAACCCAATACACATTGTCAGAACTACTCTTTCCATTAAGAGAGATGGACCCTTTTCCTTTAACCATACTTGGTGCATCATTGCCAAAATGAACCACACCACCATCATACTCTTCCAAGGATAGAAACTTGCTCCGATCACCAGTCATATGGTGTGAGCAACCACTGTCAATAATCCACTCATTGGAATTATCAAAGTGAGAGACAAGAGCCTTCTTGTCTGACACATCTTCCTTTACAACAACAAACACAATGTCTTCATTCTCTTCATCTTCTCATTCATCATCTGTGACACCTTCATCAACTACAACAAAATAGTTTCTCCGGTTTCCTCCTTTGAATTTCCTGAATCTTTCCAATTTATCCTTGTTGTCACTATTAGGATAGCTCATAGCAATATGTCCTATCCAGTTACAGAAAAAACATTTCAAAGGGAGCTTACCTCTGTATTTACCAGTTCCTTTTAGAAATTTCTTGGCAAGAAGAGCTTCAAATTCCATCAGAAACTCCTCATCATCCATTACTCTGCTCTGTCTTTGTTCACCACTAGTGCTTGCTTCTTTTCCTTTCTTGGATGGTGCAACAGAAGCTCTAAAAGCTGATTTGGTCTTTTGAACACTACCATCAAAACTATTTAGCTCATAGGTTGTCAACTTTGCTATGATGGAGTCCAAGGATACCTTAGTCTTGTCTATTGATCTCAGCTCCTTAATAGTAGCAACCCTTATTGCATAGACCAACAATAGGGATCTCAGGACTTTGCCTACCACAATGGAATCTTCCATTTTACCACCTGCACACTTTATATCTCTGACAACAGTTTTGATTCTAATACCATACTATTGAATGGTTTCACCTTCAACCATTCGCATGTCTTCAAACTTTCCTCTAAGGCTTTCTTCCTTAGCTTGTTTTACATGCTCATCACCTCCATAGATATTTTCAAGAGCATCCCATACCTCTTTGGGATTTACCTTATCTTGGACATCAATGAACTCAATATCAGATAAACTACTGATTAGGGCTTCCATGACTTGCCCATTCTCCTGTATCTCTCTTTTGATCATTGGTGAGAGTGCCAGTAGGGGCAACATAGGGATTCTCAACATACCTCCAGCGTTGAGCACCCATGCTTCTGATGTATATCTTCATTCTGTCTTTCCATATACTGAAATTTTATTTGTTAAACTTTGGACCTTCCCTCTTCATCATTATAATAGGATCTTTCCCTCAAGCGGTTAAGCTTACAATACAGAGGACCTGGAGGATGCTTTGATACCAATTTATAACTTAATGATGAATGAATAGTACCAAACCAGTACTGAGAGGGGGGGGTGAATCAGTACAGGCAAAAACTCAACCTTAAACTAGTTTGTCAGCTAACACTTATGCACTGACAGACAAACAGCAGCACCGGTCCTTCAACAGAGTTCAACCGACAAAACCCAGTGTAACTAAGATGAACAAAGACCGATTGACACTTATCTGCTCATATAATCTAACTTTTCATTCCCATTTCACTCTAATGCATGAACATGCAATCTACCATCAAAGATGTACATATTACAGCAAGATCAACATGCAACACCACTTAATTAGAAAATGATCATAACATCACATATGACACACATATTTTTCACATGGAAACCCAACTGGGAAAAACCACGGTGGGGATGAATACCCAAAAGCTTGTTTTTGAACTCTTTGGAAGTCCGCTCTATTAGGAGCCTTGTCCAGTTAAAGATAGATACAATAGGTTTTGTTAGGAACTGATCCTGTTAGGGATCACCCGGTTAAGGGTTAAACCCTGTTAAGAGTACCTTGTTAGAGGATTTCAAGAACTCAATAGCTAAAGGATATCAATGACTCAGTAGCTTCGAGTTACCCTGTTAGAGGATTTTCAACAAGCCGGTTAAGGCTACCCTGTTAGGGGATTTCACAACTGTTGAAGTAGTTAAACATCAACAGGTATATCAATGACCTGATAATAGCACTAAATGCCAATGTAGATCTGCTTAAGCTCCTCTTCATCTTCTGCCCTTACACTCTGCAGATATGACTTCTCTCCTCTAGTCTGGCAAGAATCACGTATCTCTTCTCTTAGATACACACACACAACTTTTGCCAACAATCGCTAAATGAATCACAACATTGACCTTATAGGACAACAGACAGGTCGGTAGCATAAACCCTAAACCCTAGACCTGTTAGGTTAAGGAATTCAAACGGTTCAATCCTGACCATTGATCATACTGTATTGAATGCAATAGTCTTGATCTAATCTCAAGACATTCTCCATCATTCATTTTCCACCAATTTCATGGCGGCTGATAACCCATCACACGTTATCATCGTTTACAGACTTCACACATTCCCAAGGTAGATAGGAACACTCTTCTTTATGCAAGATCCTTCACGCGCACAAGGCTTACGTGGCAACACTATCTGTTCTTTGTTATCATGCTAACTTCATCACATAAAGATCACCGATTGAGTCACACAGGCTTAAGATACTCCAACCGGAAATCTTGAAGTGGAAACTACCTACCAACCAGTAATCATACAATGCTTCCATGTGCCGGTTCCCATGACTACATGCCGGTTCACCTTGAACAAATATATCGCTTTACTTTGGCATATATACTGGTTCTCACATATGCCGGTTCTCTCTTCATATCACATATTGACATCAATGAAAACATACAATATCATTATGTCCTCATAAAGGTTCACATAATGCCAACATAAATCACAAGGTTGACTGGGATTCAATAAAATCTATCAGATTAATTGGGTTATGCACATCATGAAGAAAATCTGAAAGATGATGAGAATCAAGCATTGAAACTTGAAGTATCAAGGTTGACCGATGAACTTGAAACAGAGAAGAAATCCAAAGAAACACTGAAAAACAGTTATGAAGCATCAAAGATGTTGGATGAGCAACTGAATGCAAAAAGACCCAATAAAGTTGCAGGACTCGGTTACAAAGGAAATGACTCTACCGAGAAGGGAATCCACACTACCGAGAGAGGAGAATCATCAAAGCAAGCTGGAAACAAAAAAAACATCAAAGGAAAGAAGCTTATTTGTAACTACTGTGGAAAACAAGGACATATTGCTAATATGTGCCAAATCAGAAAAGGTAAGCAACCGAATGTCACTAGGTCTAATGGTTATTGTCACAATTGCAATAAATATGGTCACACATCTAACCAATGTTGGACAAAGTTTGCCAGCAATTATCAGAAGGCAAAATTCAAAGGGTTTTGCAAAAACTGCAATAGATATGGACATAGTACCGAGAAGTGTTGGTTTAAGAAAAAGAACTATATGTGGTCTGCATACCGAGCAAATACTACAAGCTACCGAACACACACAAATCCTAACCAACAGTATTCTGCAGTACCATGGGATTACAATACAAGGATATGGTGTGAATGCTGTGGAAGCTATGGACATATAAGTGCCAATTGCTTTATAAGGTTTGGAATGAACAACCAAAGATCATGGAGAAATCCTGGTATGGCATGTTTTCATTGTCACAAAGTTGGACACTTGGCTAGAGATTGCAGAGATCAACCTAGAGGAGACACTGAGGAAATAAAAGGCAAATTACAGATGATTTGGAGAAAGAAGGAAATTATGTCAAATGAAGAAAGCACCTTATCTGCCCAGCTAGGTGCACCTATTCCAAATTAATCGGTAAGGGTATGAAGGGACTGCATTCTCTCAAAGGTTAAATCTTAACAGTTACTATTTTATCACGTACTTAATTCAAAATCTGCATAACTAAAGATGCATTAGGAAATTTGAAATCTTATCTAGTCTTTTGGAGAACAAGTCAAGTCGATAAATACGGGAAGCCTGTCTAGTCGGTAAATACAGGAAGTCTGGCTACTTGGTAAAAGAATAAAAAGGAAGTGGTACCGAGTGCATTTAATGTTTTTGACCTAACTGCACAGAGCCCGATAAGGTATATTGGGTACTTAAGGCTTTTGCACGGTCATTTTACACTTACCAAGTTTTCAAGAAAGTAGAGCAAAGCGATTCAAAGGCGATCAAACCTCCTCCGAAGCAAAATTCAAGGTATTTACATCAATCACAACGCATTGTCAAGCTATTTTACCGATCATATCAGTTGTGAATATCGGTTTTATATTTGTTTAGTGGAAAGCGTCTGCTGTTTAAAAGTTTTCAAACCCTAAGGATCTTTTGTTAAGTGATTATCCGAAATCTACAATGGCACCTAAGATCCAGAAGCCCGTTGTTGTTGAGAACATTGAAAAGTCCTCACTAAAATACTCTCTAACTCCCAAAGTAGCATTTGAACCGGAAGATAAAACTGCATTTTCACTCATTCGAGATAGAGTTTTACTAGTTGAGGATGTCAAATTCTTCACTAAGTGTCGTGTTGAGGAACTAGGACATGTTGAGATCAAGGACACATATGATGAATTGTGTACTGATGGCAAATTGGATAGCAAGTATGAACACATTAAAATCAAGGGATTGACTGAAGCCCTGACCTACCTGCAAGTCTTCAAACCCCAGTGGGTTAAATTTGTTCTGAGCAGAGTTCATGATGATTTCATGCGGTTAGAGGAGCAACCATTCAAGATCACCAAGGATATCATTCATTTGATCACTGGTTACCCTATTTTTGATCATGCCTGAGCTCATGACTAAAATTGAACAATGTCACAGATGCAGAGCTGAAGTTTGCCATTAGAGTCATAGGTTATTGTTTCTTTCAATCAGCAAGGGAAAATAGTGTACCCTGTGCAGCAGAAACCTATTTGAGAATCTAAACACCATAAGGAAGCCGAAGAAGAACAACTTGGCTAACACACTGAAGTTTGGATCAGTTTTGGTATGCATGTTTTTCTATTTTGAGAAATTCTTTCCATCAGTTGGTAATGTAGTTTGGGAGCTACACTGACCAATCACCCATCAAATCAATGACTTCATCAAACAGCTAGGTGATAAATTTAATAATATTATGGATGATTACTTTAGCAAGTTTCAAGAAAAGATGCATAACAGGTATAGAATTCCACCCCAGTTAGTAGAGAAATACAAGGATGACATATGCTTCGAAGTAGACACTGACTACTACTATGTTAATGCTGTGGAACCAAGAACTCAATCTTTTCCACCTATGGGTTATGAGATTGATTTTGACATCACATAACAACAGATAGATGCTTTTCTTACATTACCAAGGCATGCTACCGAGCTAAGATACGGTACATATGAAGAGGTTAAAGAGAAATTTAAGATGAGTATTGTAGTACCCAAGGCTACAAGGAAAGCAACAAAAATGATCAAAGTATTAACAGAGAAATTTGGAGAAGGTTCTTCCTCCACACCTATCAAGGGAACTCTAGTCATCACCGAGGAGGAATCTGAAGCCCAAGAGGCAGCTATTACATTGAGCACCGAGTTACCTAAAGGGAAAGTTTTGAAAAGGAAGAAACATGATACATCAAAGGTATCACTGACTCCTTCAGTAAAGCGCCCAAACACAAGATCATCTACAGCGTCACCGAGTAAGAAACCAAAGAATGTTGCCGCATTAAAGGTAACAAAAAATTATAAGAAATC
Organism: Cryptomeria japonica; assembly: GCF_030272615.1. NCBI lineage: Eukaryota > Viridiplantae > Streptophyta > Pinopsida > Cupressales > Cupressaceae > Cryptomeria > Cryptomeria japonica. Next base: position 170,558,284 of record NC_081409.1, read on the forward strand.
TACTCGGAGACTCATTTTGACTAAAGAGTCCAGTGACACCGAATCTAAAGACAAAAGTAAATTTCAGATTGTCAAGAGTAAAAAGGAAGATGTACATAGTGTTGATAATTTTTGTGCTAATCTGAAGCAATATGGTGGATTTGGATCATTTAGATATGTTAAGTATAAATCCAGATCTGATGCAGAAAAGAGACAAATAGAAGAAACCGTAATCTGCACACTTCTGAAATTCTAATTGGTCCCATTGGAAGTATCTAATTCTCTTCCAAAAGAGTTGCATTTGCATATTGATAACAGGTGGTAGTATGCTATGGACTTAGAGAAATAGATGAGAGAAAGAAGTTTGGTACATCTCTATCTAGACATGTTAGTAGATGAGATCAATGAACATCTGAAAAACTACCACACAAACTTCCTAGTCAAGCAAAGAGCCTTAAAATTGATGAATGGCCTTTATTTGAATGTAGAGAATGCGACCAAAGAAAAGTGGTAGGAAATATTTTGAATCAAGAATGATGGTGAGCAAGTTGAAGTTGAAATAGTTGATGTCACCGAGCAAGATCCTGATATCACCAAGCAAGACCCTACTAACACTATACAAATTGATGAGGATATCATGGACACCGAGGCACAAGAACAAGAAATGATAGAAGGGAATGCATATGCTAAACTGGTATCCAGTGAGTCAGTTTTGGAACAAGTTCAACCCTATCCTCTAGTCACTTAGCCTATTTCAACCGAGGCCCCTCAGGATACTGAACAAGGAACAGAGGGTCACAAGTCTACAGAAGGAGAAGCTACTTCTCAAGCCACCAGGGAACAAACTTCTCAAGCATCTGCAAGCACAGAAACTGTTGCCACCGAGACCCCCAGCATAGAAGCACCGAAAAACACAACTGAGGCTACAGGAACCGACAAAAGTGTTTCCTCTATCGAGCAACCTACCGAGGGTCAACAAGCCTCCCAAGCCATTGTGTTAGTTCAACCGGTGAAAACTAGAGAAAAGAAGATGAAAAATCATAGTTTCAAATTAGATTTGTCAAAACCAATAGTGTTCCCAAATGTAGACATATCCAAATTAAAAGGGCAATCACTCATTGAATTCAGTGAACTATGCAAAGCCAAAGCAGAACAGGAAAAACAAAGTACTTCAGAAGGTGAAAGCACTATTAACAAATATACTACCTGAAGCTATAGTGATAAAAGATGTAGTCATCCATATTCAACTAGATGAACTCCTAACTAAAATAGAGACATCTGGAGTAGACGCATCTGAATATTTGAGCAAATTGAAGGACAAAGAGCTCACTACTAAAATGATTGAAGAGGTACAGAAAGCTATTGCTATTGGCAAAGTAAAACTTGTCAAATTTATTACTGAGTTGTCCCCTCAACTCAAGCACATTCTTTATTTATTTCAGAAACTCTGTACATTCTCTTTATTCATTAAAGATATCAAAAATAAAACAAAAGTGATTGAGAAAGAGATCACCGATCTCTCAAATAAGTTGACCACTGAGCCACATTCTATTCAGCATTTCTATACAAAGTTACAAATGCTCATGGCTCAACAATTGGAACTTAGGAATCAAGAGCACAAGATCAGGATGGATATAATGACACTTCAAACATTATTCATTCCTCATCTTTCATTCATCCAAGAACAGATCAACAAGGCTACCTCCCTATCCACTCAGCCAGAGGGAAGCACCTTAGATGGACTAATTTCATTGTTAGCTGACATTACAAGTCAGAATTCACTCATGGATAGTGTCAAGGATGCTCTCTCTACCGCTCTCACCGATGCAAGGACAAAGTACAAATCCATTTCTGACCAGTTACCTCCACCGAATGGTAACTAAGTTTTGATGTTTGTCAAAAAGGGGGAGTTGAGTAAAGTATCAAAGTATCAAAGCGGGAATGTAGTATATAGGGGGAGTATACCGAGTAGAACAGAGTATCCAAATGCACAGTTAATTTTGGCAGTGAATCAAGCAGTGACAACCGAGTGGTTAATACATAATATTGATCATTGAGCATGCATAATCAGAGTTTTGTATAGTATATTGATAAGGGGAGTATATCTGAATATACTATTTTATTGACAAATGTATATACTGTCTGATTAGTCAAATTTTGTAAGTATATAGATTTTTGAGTTATGACGTTGAAAGTAGTTTTGTCAAACATCTCAACTAATGTCAAAAGGGGAGATTGTTACTACTTACTAAATTGCCATTAGTTTTTCATTCTATATACTCTAGTCAGTTACTACTACCGAAATATTCAGTCGGTAAGCACAGAGCAGTTGATTCTAGAAGAAAGTAGTCACAAAGCCTAGTATACACTGAGCTGTCTATCGAGTAACACTCTATGTCTACCAAGCAGCAAAAATGATATACCGAGTGAACACACACTGAGTGAAATGTGTTACCAAATTCATTGAACCTAGACACACATGGGAAACGTGTTAGAAGATCGATGAACAAGGAATCATTATCACATTGGAAATTGCACTTAAAGATTTTGTATGATCTTGAGGTCATCTATCCAATGAAATATTTTGTATGGTTATTCATTCGATAAATCATGTTTGTAAGATCGAAGCAATGAACCAGATCACCGACATAAGAGATCTATTTATACAACATGAATTAAGGATCAAATAGAGAGATATATGAAGCAAGACATATGTAATAGATAAGGAAGCACTGAGTATTACGACTGTTAGACACACAGAGGTCACCGAGAAGGATTTCAGAGAACAGTCAAGGAACAAAGTAAATAGAAGGGTTTACCGAGTTACTTTATGGATTACCGAGCTATGCTATAAGCAAGGTAATCTCATTTTGAGCACAAAGAATCTGCTATAACATTTCAGATGTAAAGTTGCAGATATTTGTAAAGATTTTATTGTAATATTTTGAGTTGTAAGAGAAACCTTTAACAAGGTAAAAGACTAACAAAGTCTATAAATTGTAAAGCCTCTAACTAGGTGCAACATTTAGAATAAGTGTTGTAAAATCCTTTAGCAAGGTAGATCTAATGATCTTGATACTCCTAACAGGGTAAGCTATCAGAAATAGCTAAACATGTAGCTATAATTGAGTAACCTTTATTATTGCAGTAGTGAAGTTGTGGGTGCCATCCCCACCATAGTTTTCCTCTCTAACCAAGAGTTTTTGCATAGCCAAAATATATGTGTTATGGAGTGAATCTTGTATGATTGTTATTTATTTGTTTTAGCTTTATGTTATGTTACAACAGTTTTTGGTTTATGCATAACAATAAAGTTAATCTTGAAAAAAAGGAGTTGAAGTACTGATTCACCCCTCCCCTCTCAGTACATTACCTTTCCATATTAGGCCTAACATTTATGTCCTAAGGGGTCATATTGTGTCATATGACCCCTTAGGATACAACATGAACTCTCTCTCTCTCTCTCTCTCTCTCTCTCTCTCTCTCTCTCTCTCTCTCTCTCTCTCTCTCTCTCTCTCTCTCTCTCTCCCAACCCCTCTCTCCCCCTCCCCTAATCTCTCTGTCTCTAAAATATGAGTACTGAAATCGGATATATGATAATCAGATATCAGATTTCTGCCATTGCCATTAATGTGGCAATAGTAAAAAAAAAGGCAGCAATGAGAATTATTTTTGGGACCACAAATTTATGCATTAAAATTGGATGTCCGATATAATCCAATATCCGATTATATCAGATATCCGATTTTTGTAAAGAAAAAGGAGCCTTGTGGGCCATTTTGTGGATTCCAACGTCCCACATTCTTCACATTCTGTTTTCTATCAACAATCATGGGTTATCAGATAGGTTGAGACAAATTTGTGCTTTTGAGAGATTCTTAAAGTCAAATCTTATATTGTCAGTCATTTAGGAACACTTTTTGTGGAGGTAAATGGGGAGTAGTAGTCGTCGGAAGTCTAAACGCAAAATAAATCTTTCAAATGATCAAATTGAAGTGTATAGAGAAAGAGATAGAAAAGGCCATAGGAGGAGAAGATAGGGTAAGTTAAATATTGCTAATGTTACTTCAAGTGAAGATGAAGTTTAATTTGAAAATGTTGAACAAGTTATTGAAAATGAAAATGTACATTTTGAAAGTGAAAATGTTGAACATGTTGAAAATGTTGAAAGTGATAATGAAAATGCTCAACATAATGTGAGAATGGAAAGTGAAAATCCGGGAGTTGACAATGAAGGTGTCCATAATTTTGGATTAAATATGAATTTTTTTGACATTGGAGGTGAAAATGTAGAAATTTTTGACATAGGAGGTGAACATGTGGAAAATTTTGACATTGGAGGTGAAAATGTGGAAAACTTTGAAATTGAAGGTGGAATTCCTCAACCAAGTGAACAATATGTAACACCTAATTACTTCAGAAATGAAGACCCTCTCATGGATGAAAGATAAACTCCAAATCCAAGGCCTTCAAGAACCCCAAAATTATTACTTGAAATTGATGAGAACATTATTGCAAATCTTGAAGGCAAGAGGTCAACAAGAACCGTTCGATTGTGGGCTACACAACTTTTCAACCAAAATTTTAGCAATAAGACATTGATCGAGCAATGCCAACTTTTTGTTCAATTGCTAAAGATGATAAAGAAGAGACCATTGCTAAACAATTTGAAGATTCGTATGAACAATAAGATGGAGAGAAATTCTATTATTGCCAAAAATCTATTTGATGCTCTCAATTCTATTGGAAAGAATACCAAGGAAAGAGATAAGAGAGCCGCTCAAAGAGTGATTGCAACCTCCTTAGTAAGCCATCAATTGAGGAAGGATCGTCAAATGTGACAAACTTGTTGATAGAAAATTGACTGACAATGTGAAGGAGGAGATTCAATAATTTTGGCACTCTAATTCTAGAGTATCACCCAATGTAAAGGACGTTTTGAAATTAAGAATCAACAACCGAGACCACACACCGCATCCCAAACATTTCTTGGAATCAAGCCAAACAATGTTGTACAAAAAAAATTGTGAAGTACATCCAACTTTGAAAATATCACAAAGGGCCTTTGAATATTTGAAGCCATTTTATTGTGTACCTCTTAAAATTCATAATACTTGTTGCAAGTACCATATGGAGTTTTCAATGTACCATGAACTTTTATGCCATATTTGTTCTACGATGCATGCTAATGAGATGTTGTAGGAGTGTGGTGCAATGCTATTTCTGAGACATCAAGAGACTTGAAAGATTTATTTTTGTGCCCTAGAGATGATGGTTGCTATTTCTATAGAAATGATTGTTTGAATGAGAAGTGCTCACAATGTGGTGAGTTGTCAAAGTTTGTTTCATGTTTTCATGAGGGCAGCAGACACGAGTTTGGAAAGAATTATGTTGATAAAAAAAGATATGAGATAGTGAAATATACTTTGAAGAGTGGAGATGAAGGTTCTAGATGCGAATTAGTCTCAAGAGAAGTGAGTGTTGCTGATTTTATTTTGGATTTTAAAGAAAATCTTTTCTTCAAGTATGCAAGGAACACCCATAGGTCTTAGTGGTTGGATCAACAATTTAGGATGTGTAAGAACTTTTTCCCGATTGGCACTATTGTATCGGTGGTTGATTTTGTAGAGAACTATACATTAGAACCACAGAATGAGGTACAGTCTCAGTACTACAATTCAATCCATATTGCTATTTTTGTTCACATTACATTGGTACATGCTCCTGATAGTATAGAAGAGGACATGAAGATAATCAGGGAGTATCATTTTTATATGAGTAATGATAGATCACACTCCTTCGAGTATGTGCAACATTCTTTTGAGATTTTTTTTGAGTTCTGCATGAGAAAGATATTGCAATTAATTGGCATATCATATGGTCAGATAACTGTACGAGTAAATTCAAGAATGCCAGTATGTTTTATTGGTTGAGTAGAATGCATGTAGAGAGGCATATACCTCATACTTGGTGTTTTTTTGAGGCAGGGCATGGGAAGGGGGAGCATGATGGAGTAGGTGCATGTTTGAAGAGAGCTCTAGTTAAGGAGCAATTGAGGATTTCAGGTGCAAATTTCTCTGATGCACGTTCTATTTTTGATTGGTGTAGTTCACCATTGTCACATGGATGTACTCTTGATTCAGCAGTGACCGGATTCTTTTGGTTTGTTGAGGAGGGCACAGTGGGATACAGATTGGATTGTCAAATAATAAAATATTCTTCAAAGATGCATTCATTTCTTAGCTCAGATGCAAGTACATGGACTATTTGGACACGAGCCTTGGCTTGTTTTTGTCAAATTTATGTTCAGTGTGATTGGGATCAGTGTGAGTCAAGTGAGTGGGTTGATACGTGGGTTCCCCAATATCTAACCCCTTTATCTAAAACAATATCCTTGTCAAACGATGACATGGAAAGTTCACTTGAGTATGACCATCTATCAGAGCTTGTACAACCAGGACATGTTTTTGCAGTTGTTGCACCGCAAGGGAATGAAGAGAGATCAAAATGTTGGTTGGCATGATGTGTAGAGGGAAAAAAGAAGCTAACACAACTAGTGATAGATAATTATGGGTTCACATATCATATAGGTTCAGTTGTTGTTGTGGGAACTTGGTTGCGAACATACATGATTAGAAAGAATGGTATACTTGCATTTGAAGACTATGAGAGACACAAAACCATTCTCATGTCTTCACACCTTATTATAGCTACAAATGTCTAGTTGTTGAATCATCAAGCAAAACCGAAGACCGAAGAGCTATGGACAATGACTATTGCTGATCATGAAGCAATATTGGATAATCTTAAGAAAAGAGATGACCCTTTAGGTACACTTGAGTAGTAGGTCTTTAATGGTGTCTTATTTTTTTTATCATGCATTTTATTTGAAACAATGATCATAAAACCGTAATGTTCAAGTTTGTTATGTGTATATTAAGGATGTGTTCAAAATGCAGGTCTATTGATGAACTTTTTTTTTTTGCTACACGGTTTTTGCATGCACATAGTGTGTACACTCAATACAATTCGAAGGGACGTATTTTTGCAACATGACTTATTATCATGCATTTGATGAGCTTTAGAATTTTTGTTACTAGACAACACTATTTGACAATTTTTTATGATATAATTATCGCAAAACCTTTATGCTTATGTAGGTCTTCTTGATGATATACAACACTATCGCATTATGATTTTTGTGTCAACATAGTGGGTTCTCTTGATATAATTTGAAGGGACGTATTTTTATGGTATATAATCCCACCTTTTTCATTTATTATCATGCATTTCAGTTGAAGTGATTATCATAAAGCCTTTATGTTCATGCATGCATTTAATGTGTAGACTAACAATTCTTAAAAATACAAGTTCATGCTAGATCATTCGCTGTTGACTAGTTTACTCTTGGTGATGGTACATATTCCTTTGTGCATTAATGAGATTAAATTTTGTGCATAAACACTAAGTCCCTCACTTTGTCAATCTGATTAAATTTTGTAAACTTTCACACACTATGTCAAGTGAATGTATTGCCATTTAGAAATGACAATATCTACCATCGTCTTTAACCATGCAGAGAAATGCAGTGAGAAGGGCTTTAATCAACATGCGTCTTTGTTCAAAGTTATGCTTGTAGACTTTGCAGAGAAACTGGTAAGTTTTGTAATTATACAATCTTGTACGTCTTAAAAATGTTTAAAATGATCTATTTATAATTTGACAAAATAATTTGTATCTTGTAACACATTCATTCCGCATAAAAAGGTTGCTTATTTTGGTCTTCATTTATATGCAAGCATTGCTGTATGTAAGCTTTTCTCTTAGGACATGGGGATGTCTAAAGCAGATGAAGTGGGATGTTGTATTTGTATATGGATGTGAACTGATGTAACTTTGTTATGATGATATACGATGTCCATGAGAAAACTGGTTTAGTTATATTGATGATATACAATGTATTTGTACATGAGTACATTGGTGTAGTTGTATTGATAATGATGAAAAATCATGTTTGCATATTTGTTCATGGATGTCAAATGAAAGTGTAATGGTAATTATGTGTATACAATACATGGAAATATTGATGATCATTATGTGTCTACAGTGTAATGCTTGTTTATCTATATTTTTCATTGAATGAGACTGACGGATTTTTCGCCAACTGAAAAAATGCTGCCCTAATAAAACTGTAGGGAAAATTGAAAAACCCAAAAAGGATTTTGTAGGGACCCCTCTTGTGGCCTCGTAGGTTCAAACAAATCATTCACAGGTGCCACTGATTCAATTGAATGAGATTGGCAATTTTTTCGCCAACTGAAAAAATGTTGCCCTAATAAAACCGTAGGGAAACTTGAAAAACCAAGATAAGATTTTGTAGGGACCCCTCTCATGGCTGTGTAGGTTCAAACAGATCATTCACAGGTGCCACAGATTCTGAGTTAGGGCATGTCAAAGTTTGATAATTTTTATCACTTAGGGTGCTCAAGGGACAACGCTGGTAGGGTATGACCCCGAGCGTTCGACCGAGTGGGGGGGAAAACATAGGAGCATGCATAGGGTAATAATGAGTTGTATTATATTATTCATTAAATGAATTGTATTATTCATTAAATAAGAATTATTAACCATTGTTAATTATTGGATTGATAATTAAAGTCTTCCATGATAACACCATGCACACATGAGCAACAATTTATATAATCAAATATCAACTTATGTATATATGAAAATGTGAAATGATTACAAGTGTATGTCCATACATAAATATGGCATAAACACCAACTCAAACAAAATGTATGTCTATATACATGAATGCATGTCCATATACAGAATATACATGCCAACTAGACATGTAAGCATCCCAAAACTATCTATAACATCCTAAGCTACTGATGGATCATCAAAATTGATCCTCTTCACTGCACTACTCGGCTCTTAAAGATCCTGCACAAGGAAAAACAAACCACGATTAAGATTACTTATATTATATAACTCACATTCAAAAAGTTAACATAAAAGTGAACTATAATTAAAATATTCTTGTTTACCTCTCTTCTTCTTCTTCTTCACTACACTACTCGACTCTTAAAGATTTTCTGTACATATACACAACAAGCATGTGAAACTATCAATCTATGTCTAGACGTGTATAATCATTATAAGTTATTTAAACTATTCATTCAATCATATTTGCATTCAATTACCTTTCCCTTGTTTCCAACTGCACTACCAGATCCCGAATCACACAGCCTCGTACTCGTGCTACTTGTTCCCTACAAGAGTAAAATAAGGTATACATGCAAGTTACTACATAATCTAATTAATACCAATATAAATGATGAGCATGTATGTACAATAAAATACAAACGACTAGGTGCAATAATATATGTATCGTAAAGCTATCAAGGCCAAATGAAATGGCCATCAAGGTGCCCTCCTGGATCTGTGTCAACTCCTCCTCTATCATCAACTATTAAATAGACCATGTAAATAAAAATTAGTACTTAATATTATCTAGATTATATATATTCATTTAAAATATAGAATGAACTATGAAAATACAAATCTTACCACTACATCATCAATATATGATGAAGGTGCCTCCTCGCCTCTAGCATGCGAGGACTCTCTAGGGTATCCTCCAATATCTATCTTAACATTTGGTGCATCGTGCATCTCATGCACCTCATAATCTGTAGTGTGCGTAGGAGGATCAATAGGCTGTCCAACTGGACCCAAGCATAGGTGCCCACACATGACACAACTATGGAGCATGCAAATGTGTGGAACCGAGGAGGACGTGTCAGCGCCACCAGATGCACCGCTACCATCAAAAGTAGGCTGAGTTGCTGCCCCAGCCTAAGAAACCAAAAGGCTACTCAAAGAGTGAATAGCCGATATGGTCTGTGATGCTGCCTCACAGATGATATTTGGATGTTGCACTAGAGGTGGGGGATCAATAGGAGGAGGGGGGACATATGGGCCTTGGACTACTTTGACTGCCCCAGGTCTATTTTGGGGCATACCTAAACCCACACCCTGGAAAGGTTGGATGTCAAATTAGTTCACATGTTTTCCTAAAACAAACTCAGCATACAATTTTTTGATGAAGTAGAAGGGGATATCAAGATTGTTGTTGGGTGGTTTATAAAAAACCATCCACCAATGATCCCAAAAGTTTTTCACAATACCATCATCTATGGACCATTTAATAGAAAGTTTTGTGTTTTGGGGGTCTACAAGTTGACCAATGTGGGGATTCACAAACAATGCACTGATAGTGGCTTTGGATATCTCGAGATCCTTGATCTCCTTATAGGAAAAGCCATCCACATATTGTTCCCTCATAGAATCTCACCACAAAAGAGTGACATTGTGCTACTCAGTGACAGTTTCTGTACTCTTTATGATCAAGGTGAGGGTATCAAACATTGGGTTCAGGCGAGGGATCCTACTATGTGTGGGAAAAGTAGGGGGATGAAATGAAAAATGTGATTTCAAAATGGTCCACACACAAAAGGGACTCTTGGTGCAAGTTATGGAGTTATATTGAATAACTCAACTTGCCAAGGGATGTTCCATTGCTCTCTATTTCACAAGACCACTTAAGCCAATGCCTTTTCTCTCAGATCACTAAGCAAAGTGACTTAGGGATGACAATCATGAAAATGAGGGATATTTATCAATCTAGCATGGATGCATTCCTAGTTATGCATGATACTAAGTCTAACATGATTTAAACTAGCATGGATATGACAACAAAATGAAAGGATTAGTAACAAAACTATCCTAGCAGGCTATACTAGTCTAACATGGTTATTATGTGATAATACAAATGCCTATTTAAGATGCTATGAAGATTATTTCTATCAAAGAGAGGCTAAATGCTTGATTAAAATGATTTAGATTAGATGCTTAGTAAAATGTCTATAAATTTGATACTAAAGACTTGGATATTAAAATGGAGGAATGAGAGCTCTATTTATAGGAAAAACAGGGCAATAAATGGTCAAGATTGGATGATCTTATCAAGGGCCAGGATTGAAAGTTATCAATCCATGTTTACAATTCTAACCAATGAAATGGTAACAATTGTCAATATAAGACTGCTTGAGAGGAGATGTAGAAGCATTAAATTCTTGAGAAGACCTCGTGGTTACCTTAGGGGGTAAGGGTTAAGGTTAGGTTAAGGTTATCCATTGGATAAAGCTTTTATACAAAGGATAAATTCTTGTGCAAGGGTTAAGGGAATAACCATGGTCAAAGAAATGAATGCTTGCTGAGGCCTCTAGGTTAGATGAGGGTTGAGTTAGAGAGAAAGTCTCTAATCATGCAAGAGGGTTGAGTTAATTATTAATGGTTTAGAAGACTTTCATGGTTAACTTGTTGGAGACATTAAGCCTTTAATGGTTTTCAAAGACTTTGAGGGTTTGAGAAGTGACTTCCCTTTGCTTAGGGATGCGACAATATTTAGGGGATGGGTTAGGCTAAATTGGAAGGGATTAAAAGAATCTAGAAGGAGGTTTAGAGAGGTAAGTGGGAGATGTAGGAGAATGCAAGTGGATGGAGGGGAATTTTAATTAAAATAAATTACTTTATTTCAACTAAAAATAGATGCAACTTGCATAAATACAAGTGGGGGATTTAAATAAATAAATTAGATTTATTTATTTGCAATGAACAATTTAATTAAATATAAATTAAAAAGGGAAGAAATGGGAATTAATTAAATAAAGTGATTTATTTAATTAAAGGGGTAGAAAAGACTCAGGTGGATTTAATCAAATAAATTTAGTAATTCATTTAATTAAATAGATGAATGCGGATGATTTAATTAAATAAAATTTAATTAAATGGAGGAATAAGGTTAAAATGAATATTAAATATTCACTTAAGAAAGTGGTCATTTTTATACGTCTGCACCTACAATAGACATCTGCAATCCCCCTCAATTTGTTCAAATTTTGTGCAATTAAATCTTGAATTGAGGGGGGGTTTAGCAAATGAGGGTTTTGTGCAAGAGGGTTTGGTTGTGTCACAACCCTCCTTTATCACTTTTTGATTTGATTCAATTCTATTATATTTTTGGTTGAGCTATTGAAAATGATTGAATAAATATTATAAAAGAATAAAAATGGACACACACACACACTTGGAGAATATAATTATTTTTATTTTTATTTTCCCACTCCCAATTATGGCACATGTTGTAGGAGGAATTAGAAGCTTCTAGAGGAATCTTCTATGCCTTGCATGTAACTCCCCCACAAGGTTTTTAATCAATTTGCATGAGTCGAATATTGGAAAAGAATCTCTTTCTTAATTAATTTCTCTAGATAATGGAATTAAGGAATTTTTCTTATATATTGCATGCAAGTTTTCATAAGAGGGAGTTGATTATGTTTTGAAGAAATTTTCCAAGTTTCCTTGTTGTTAGTAGGATCTTCTTTGGTAGTCTCATTTTCGTTGTAGGATTGTTAAGTTGTTCTTGAAGATTTCTCTCAAGTTGCAAGGAAGGATAGCTAGAAGATTGGAGAAGATTCAACATCGAGCTTCGATAAGCCAGGTTCTCTTCTTTTCTCATTTACATATGATAAATTTGTATTATCAAAATATATAGCTCCTAGATCTTCTTTTATATATATAAAAAAAAATATTAGATTGCAAACCTTTTCTTCTTATTTAGGGATAAATATTGATAAAAGTACTTTCATATAATGCATGTAAAAGATAGCTTTATTATTTACTTAATTTTCTTTAGAAAATATATATCAGATCTTGCTTTTATTTTTCCAAAAGATTTTCTTTTATCTGTGCAAAAAAAAATCATATTCTCCTTATTTAAATTTCTTTTTCTGAGATTAAAAATCTTCTCTGTGTGATTAAGTGATAACCATTGTGTATGAATCCTGTCCATGTTTCTCTTCTCTTAAATTCATTACTTGATTGGGAATTTAAATGTACATTAAAATCTTACTTCCCTGTGAATAGAAAATGTCTGATAATAAAATATAAACCTCATTGTATTCAAACCTCTCTGTGAAAATGAGGTATAAATCTCTCTGTGAATATTAGTTGAAAAATGAGGTATAAATCTCTTTGTGAATATTAGTTGAAAAAAGAGGTATAAATCTTTGTGTGAATATTAGTTGAAAAATGAGGTATAAATCTCTCTGTGAATATTAGTTATGTACATTGCTGAAACAATTTAGTTCTCTGTGTTATTCATCCCTGTAAATAAATTCTTATTCTCATTTGTTTTGCATTAATATTTCTATTTCACATATATCTGGCTATATATTTCTCTCTATGCTTGAATAAATTGAAAATGAAAACTATATATATATATAATATATATTTATATTATTGTTAAAAGTTTATGCAAACACATTTTATGCGAAATCGTATGAAGAAATTTAACTTCGCATAGTGGATCGACGCAGGGGGGGACGAGGCGGAGTTATTACCCGTAGGAGAGTGGTACCCTCCACTAACCTGCGGTCACTGCTATGGTAGTGGCCGCAGGGTAGTGGAGGGGACCACGACGGTCCCCTCATCACTGCGGGCCTGCACCCACAGGTCCGCAGTGATGATGGGACCTGTGGGCCCCTCCCCACTTCCCATTATTTTAAAACAAAACCCCATTTTTTTTAATTATTTAAATTTTTTTAATATATTAAATTACAATTTAAAAATTGTTAATAATTGCTTAGTTAAATTTTAAATTTAATTGTTATAAATTTTAAGTTAGTAAAATTAAACTTAGGAAAATTTATAAGTAATTAGGATCATTGTTTAGTGAATTTGTAATTTTTAAATTTATGCGTATAATTGAAATCTCTCAACCCATTGGAGATTTATTGGGTTACTTAGTCGATAATTTTCAGATTCATTTAAAACAATTAAGTCATATTATTATGATTTGATCCAAAATTGCCAAAAAGTTTAAACTAATTGTTCATTTTGAACTAGTAACGCTATACTTAATTATTCTCGTGATGGAAGTAAACATTGCTTAATTTTGCATGTAAATGACACTATTTTTGCATCATACGAATTACTTATATATTAATTTGAATTCATTGATGATCAGGTTACATTTCTATCATTTTCATGCAAGTTACCCGTTTTAATATATGAGTTTATAATTGTCATTATCGTGCAATTATATATTAAATAGTTTAGTTGTAGAAGAATGGTAATACTATCAAGTGGTAATTGAATGCCATAGAAGTAGTTATTTCAATTAATTAAACTTTGCAATTATGTGCATTCAATTCATAATTATTTTCAAGCATGATGTTTTCATAGCTTCTTAGTTAGAAAACTAAATAAAGGAAGTTGGAAAACCAAAACCTAGCAGCGTTCAGTATATACAGTGCCTCTGGGTCATGCTTACGTGTAATGTCATCATGTTGAGCTACTGCACTTAATGCCTAATAAAGTTGCATCAACGACGTCTGTGGCATCATCCCTATAAATCATCGAGGAGTAATAAGGAACACTTGGAAGTTAAAATCCAAGGGGCAGCTAATCCCCCTTGGATCGATAATCTAATAAGATAATTCTAAAATGATCTTTCATCCGCTGAGTTAAACCATAGTAAACCCCTATAGGGATGATTGAGTAAAATTCTTTTATGGAAATGATTTAATCTCGAAGAATTGTTGATGATTGACAATTGGTCAAGGGTGACGCTTATGATAGGTATTGGGATCTAGTTGTTTTAGGCCACAAGCAATAGGCCATCTTGAGCCTTTGCTTGAGTGCTACCACCGTGGGTAGCAACCACAGAGAAACTATTTGGGACATTGACCCTAGAAAGGGTTGTGTACCTGTAGACACCCAAAATTGTCATGTCTAATTAAATAAATATTTTATTTATTTAATTATCTAAGCCTAATTCTTCTATTAATTAAATAAATTTTTATTTATTTAATTAATTCATTTATCCTCTTCTAGCCTTATTTCTCATTTAAATAAATACATTTATTTATTTAAATTATCCCTTTCCTATATTAAATAAATATTTTATTTATTTAATTGCCCTACTTCTTCTATTAATTAAATAAATCTTTATTTATTTAATTAATTCATTAACCTTTTCTACGCATGACACATGTCATTCATCTCTTATTTCCCACACTACCTACCTCTTTCATTATTTTGGTATTTCTTATACCTACCCTCTAATCCTAGCCGACCTCTCTTTTTACACCTCTCAATCTTAACCCTCCATTTTCTATTGTGTCTTCTATTTAAGGAGATGCTTTCTTCATTACCAAACCCTAATGACTAATTTTGGAGGACTTAGCTACATTACAATTCTACTTGCAACCACATTCCGTTCTTTATTGAGCTCTTGTGCACATAAAAATCTGAGAGCAAACATATCAAACAAGATCAATGGAGATAGGAAGAATGGAGATCAAAACCCTAGTGGACATGTGATGGTATAATCTTTGTGATTTTTGAGTTATATTTGCATTGTCTTAGGTTATCTTCATATGTTATGGTGGATCTTTGTTCATTGTTAGGCTAGGGTTTGGTGGTTGAATCCATTTTAGTCTTTCAATATTGTTGTTTATTGCTATCCATTTTCACCATATACATTTTGGCACGCCCAGTGGGACTCTTGTCCCTTTGCATTTAACATTTTTGTTGCAGATTTTGCATTTTTGAAGTTGCAGATCAGACGATTTCGACGACATTTTAGGTTTTTTCCGCGTCTGCGAGTGTTCGGATCGCGTTTTTGTATTTCAGAGGCGTCTGTGATATCTTTTATCGCGTCTGTGTTTCTGTCATTTTCTATTTTTGCAGGTTTCCGAAAGTCGCGTCTGTGATCCCGAATCGCGTCTGTGAACCATCTGATCACGTCTGCAGAATAAAAAGGTGTCTGTGTTCTGAAATCACGTCTGCGAATCACAGAACCGCGTCTGTGTCGGACAGACGCGTCTGTGTCTGGTATAACAGCGTCTGTGCGTTCTGTTTTGCAAAATTTTTTTCAAGTTTTTCGATTCGGCTTTTCGGATTTTGTACTTAGGGTTTCAGATCTGGTTTATTTTTGGCTAACCTTTGCAGATCTAGCTAACCTGGTTTGTGCAGCTTGCTTTGGAGGCAAATACGTTTTTGTTGAAGGCCCCTTTTCACAAAGTCTTTTTTGGGTTTTCTAAAATTTACCTAACTTGTGTGCTTGCAGGAAGGGGTTATCATTTGAAACAACCCAAACTACTAACAATTTTGTTGCAGGGCCTTAGCTAGGGTTTTGTAATTTTATTTGTGTGCCTTGTCTTCATAGCTTAGCAAACACTTCAATTGGTGCACTAAAATTGAACCATTGTCTTTTGTGTCTTGAGCAATAGGCTCTTTTTGTTTATTCTTTAGAGGGCCTGTCTTCCCGTGTGGTCATTAGGACTACTAGTGAGAAGAGAACGACCCAAGTGGTAGCAAAAGAAAAGCCATCTTCTTCCAAGCCACTATAATCAAATGTATTCATGGTGAAAACTATGAATAACGTGTGCTGATTAGTTCATACCGACACTATGTCTCCCCATAAACCCGTTTGATCAAATTTATTTGATCATTTGTAGGGCGTAACCCCTACCGGCTGGGAGCCTTCTGTATTTACAGAGCTGAAAGTGCCGCATGTATGGCCACACGAGCGGATGCCCTTACTAGTACCTCATTGTTTTAGATGCCCAAATCCTTCTAGTTGTTGAGGCAGGAGGTCGGACCTCTGGTAGCGGCCCACACACATACGGTTCTTAGTAGAGATACAAAGTTCGCCATGGGGAGTTTTCATGGGGACTGATGCTTGGCTGACCCGAGAAGTGAGTGCCGAGGGTGGAGCCAGTGAGGTCAAGCATCTAAGTATCCGCTCTGAATAGCGTAGCCTCGGGGGTAAAACCCCATGTGGGATCAACAATTATTGTCCTGGCCAGCCATAAGAATTGTGCTTGACTTATGATAAACATTCAAACAATCAAGACAAAACAACAAAACATTGTGTCTTTTGTGTCTTCAAGTGTATGCAAAAACTTTTTACATCAAACAACACACTTTTTGGAGTCTAAACAGTCTGCAAACATTGGGTCATCAACACTGTGTCCTCTTGTCACGAAAAACAGTCGAAAAATCAGATTTGGTCACAGCAAAACAAATTCACAGATAGGAAAGATTGCACTAAGGTTACAGAAACGCGTCTGTGTCTGTTAAAACCGCGTCTGTGTCTGATAAACGCGTCTGTGAAGTACAGAATAGCGTCTGTGTTTTTACCAGCGTCTGTGTCGAACAGAGACACGTCTGTGTCTGGAAATCGCGTCTGTGAAGTATACAGGCGCGTCTGTGTCCACAATTGCAAAAAACTGTTACAGTCTTAGCAAACATCAACAGGAAATCTCAGAATCACGTTTGTGTCAAACAGAATAGCGTCTGTGTCTTCAAACCGCGTCTGTGAAGTATACAGAGGCGTCTGTGTCAGGATTTGAAAAAAGTTTAACAGTCAAGCAAACAAAGAAATCAGTTTCGGCACACTTGAGCTTCCTAGGTTATCTCTTCAGGTTTCATCTAGTATTCAGCCTGTTCTAAGGTCTTACACAGTCCATCATTGCTTCATACCTCATTTTACATTCATACTTGTCTAAACTTGAGTCAAAAGGTCACTTGCTTGTCCTCACTATACTTTGTCAACACACTACATACTACAACACTTTGCTAAGTGGTCCCTCATCAAGGTTTCTTACCTTTGGGTCTCATTTGGTCTTACTTAGAGTCAAGGTCAGCTTACCTCATCAAGAGAAACTATCCTCTCTTTGGAAGTCACACCTACTCTACAACATACATACTTGGTCTTACACTTTGGACATTGCAAGTAAACTTCAGATTCATTTACACTCCATACAACTCTTGGTCTTACATACTCTTGTCATTTTCGTCTAAGTCTCTCACATATTGGTCTAACACCTAGTTCATGGTTGAAACCCGTCTTCAAAAATCTAGGAGAAAAGCTAAAGAAGCTCAAGGGCCCGTAAACATGAGTTCTTATGAGTATGACAATGATGTCTTCTACAATCCTGAGCACACTACATTACCAGACATGAATGTTTATAGAGACAATCCAAATATGGAAAGCGCAAACGCTATACACAACGCTACACACAATGATAATGTGGACAATTCTTCAATACTATCAGCAGACATACAAGAATCTATAATGGATCCTCAATTCAATAGATTGGTTGAAGAGATAATGAGGAGAGATCGTCAATACTTTCTAAACATGATGGCACAAAGTGGAGCTAAGATACCACATGATTTTGACTTATCTCAACTTATGGAAAGTAGACCTTCACAACAAACTCAACCAAATAGTGGAGGACCCAATAATATGATGCCGGAGTCACCATCAGTTTTGCTTCAGAAACCAGCAATCCCACATACACAAGCTCAAATGCACGATACTTACACTCAAAGACCATCATGGAGGCCTTATGTTCAAACACATACTCAAGATATGGGTCAACCAAGACAAATGGATACTCAAGGACTTCCTCAAAATTTTGACACAAGAAGACCTCATGCCAAAATTGGGGGCAACACAATGGAAAATGAAAGGCCCATTGAATATGGTTTATATACACAAAACAGATATGGGGTCCCTCAACAAGAAATTATGCCAAGTGCTCCATACATGTCGCAGCAATATCGACCTCCATATGGACATGTCTACGATCAGTATCATCCATACATGCAACAAGCTCCTCCTCAAATGGGTGTTTCAAACATGGGATATGCTACAAGAAATCCATCTCCTCCCAAAAATAATTTGGAGCAACAAATTAGAGATCTACAAAAGAAAGTGGAAGACATGGGCACATCAAAACCCACATATACTATGAGAGATATATGCCCTTATCCCTTTGATAAGAGCATTCCAATGCCTCCGTTTCCTCCGCACTTTGCAACACCGAAATTTGACAAATATAGAGGGAGAGGAGACCCCAAGGCACACATAAGACAATTCTTCACAGCTTGCATTGAGGTAGCAGCAGAAGAAACATACTTAATGAGGTTGTTCCCACAGAGCTTAGGAGATCAAGCGATGGAATGGTTTTCTCAATTACCTCCTGGTATTAAGTCATGGGGTGACTTAGCAGAGGCATTCATTCAACATTTCTCTTACAACATTAAAACAGATGTCTCAGTTACTACCTTGTGCAATACGAAACAAAAAGAAGGAGAATCTTTTGCGTCATTTTTACAAAGATGGAGAAACTTAGCTAGCAGATGCTCTTGTGAAATCCCGCAAAAACAAATGGTGGAAATGTTCACACAAAATGTTAACAAGGCTATTGGTTATGATCTCAGAAAAGCTTGTTTGTCTACATTTAAGGATGTCATTGAAAAGGGCCTAGCAACAGAAAAGGTCTTGATTGAACAAGGAGTTATCAAACTATTCAAAGAAAACAAAGAGGACTTTAAGGGAAAGGACAAACCAAAGTTTTGGAACAAGAACAAGAACACCGTTAATGATGGTGTTGTTGATGCCAACACAGTGAGACCAAAGTTCATCTTTTCTGGATCAAATTCTACCAACAATCAAGTGAACAATCAAACGGCTGCTAAACCACGAAGGAAGTACACTCCATTGGGAGAACCACTTGAATCAGTATTCAAAAAGCTTGTAGCAAACAAAGTGATCACGGTCCCAGATTTTCCTCCATATGAACCAAAGGTAAAACCGAATTGGTGGAATGATGATGAATATTGTGAATTTCATAAAAGCAAGGGTCACAAGACAAGTAATTGCCATTGATTGAAAAACATTGTACAAGATCTCATTGACAGAGGAGATATTGAGATTGAGGGACATTCATCTAACCAAGAGCATGAGGTGTTTAAGGAACCATTCCCAAAACATGACAAGGGAAAAGGCAAAGTCACAGATGATCAAGCCAATTACACCAGAACATCTTACAATTATGATTCCACTATTAATCACATCTCAATGGACAATCATATTTCTACCATTACTATCAAAAGTAAAAATCCTGAGAATCCTCCTCAGCGACCTAAAATTGTCCTAAAAGGTGTGGGATCTTCATCCGAAGCTACCTCTGAATGTCATGTTACAACCCGTCGAGGTAAGATCACATTGCCAGGAACCTCTTCTAAGAATACCAATCTTCCGTCAACTAAGCCTGAGTACGATCTTGTAGAGCAATTAGGGAAAACACCCGCACTCATCTCTATTCTTGAGCTCTTACGTATATCTCCTACACATAAAGCTGTCCTTGACAAAACCTTGAGAGATACTGCTGTCCCTACGGATCTAAACGTGGATCAGTTTCAAGCCATGGTGGGATACCTATCCATTCCACACTCCCTCACATTCACAGAAGCCGATGACGCCTCCATAAGTCAGCCTCACAATGCACCTCTACATATTGAAGCCTTCATACATAAACACCGAATAAAACAAGTCCTGATAGATGGAGGAGCAGGTCTTAATATTTGTACATTGAGCACCATCAGACAATTGGGATATTCTGACAAAGCTGTGAATGCTACAAACCAAATCACTATTAAGGCTTATGATGATGAAGAGCGTTCGTCCAAGGGCACAGTCATCTTACCACTAAGAATAGGGCCAGTCACAAAGGACGTGATTTGTCAAGTCCTGGATCTAGACCTCACGTATAACATATTGCTAGGACATCCATGGATTCATGAAATGAGAGCGGTCCCATCAACATACCATCAGTGCATAAAATTTCCTCATAATGGAGTCGAGGTAACGGTCAATGGTGATCCAAATCCATTCATATATTGCAATAACTTGAGATCACATACTGAGATTATCATTCCCAGCAATCGTGAGGCTACTCCTTCTTCAGCATATATTGATCCTGAGTCATTAAAGCCCTCGACATCCAAACAAGGTGAACTTAGAGCCAAGTTTCAAGACAAAGGCATGGGAGAATACACTCTGAATCAAACCATGTTCTTACGACAAGTCATGAACTCCCCCAAGGAATATGGGAGACCACATCCTAATAAGCAAATCTCCATCATGCTCCTCAAATGGGATCCTACCGTCTTTCAAAAATGGGGCGAACTAGAGGAAGAAAGTTTATATAAAATGCTATATAAGGACGCTGAAGATGATACACATGATCAAATTATAATACCCTGTGAAAACTATGGTAAAGGTTTCAAAATTCTGCAGAGATTCGGGTATGATGGAAAAAGTCCTCTCGGACTACGCAAAGAAGGTGTCATGGAGCCTCTACAACCTGAGCTAACTACAAGAAGGGAACGCTCTAAGGGGCTTGGTTTTCTAAATCCCAAGATTCAACACAAGAGAACAAAACAGATATGGCGAGTCAAAGTGGCTGAAGTTCAACAAGAGGATAATTATTCCACAGACTCCAATGAGTGGGAATGGGGTTCAGACAAATCCTCCAGCGATTATGAACTTAATGAGACATTTAGAGAGCCAGATGAACCTACAGAGGAGGAGGAGTTTTACAAGAAATTCAGAGTTGGTCAAGAACCGACCCATAAGGATCCCGCACAAGCTTCGTTTCAGGGCCCTAGGTCAGGATCACATAGGATGAGGACACCTGTCCCTGAGGGTGCTACTAGTGATGATAATTTGGACTCACTCACGATCGAAACTGATGAGGAGAGTGCCATTGACGACCTCGATGACTACCTTGACATACCTGAATATAACCACATCTTCACTATTAGCCTTGCGGACTCTAAAAACACTAAAGACCTTCCCCTCGTTCACCCCCAACTCATTAACTGGGATCAGGATGGACCACCACAGATTGATACATTTCAAAATGATGAAGCTATTGTTGATTATCTTGGCATTCGCGATGATCTTCCTCTTGGAGACCATAAA
Source organism: Cryptomeria japonica (assembly GCF_030272615.1). Taxonomy (NCBI): domain Eukaryota; kingdom Viridiplantae; phylum Streptophyta; class Pinopsida; order Cupressales; family Cupressaceae; genus Cryptomeria; species Cryptomeria japonica. The sequence continues at coordinate 170,580,179 of NC_081409.1, forward strand.
GCAGGATATGCCATAGAGCTAAATAACATGGCATACTTTGGTGAGGGTGTCGGGCCTTCTAGTCGCAAAAATGTGAAAATAAAGACAAAACAAGGGTCTTATGGCGAAAACCACACTGTGGCGCTCTCTGACTCTAAAAAAGTAAAAAGAAAGGACGTATCTGAGGGTGAAAACCTCTCTGAGGCGCCCCGAAGATGGAAGGCTTGACATTCTCCCAGCATCATACGAGGAAAAATCATCCATGTTGGTAGAGGAGACTATAAAGACAAACATTGGTACAGCAGAGGTTCCACACAACATATTTTTAGCTCAATCATTGACAGAGGCCGAGAGAGCAAAATTCATAAGCTTCTTTAAGGAACGACAAGTCAACTTCGCATGGTCTTATGCTGATATGCCTGGACTAGACCCCGACTTAGTAATGCATCATTTAACAGTCAAACCGGGGGCAAAACCAGTAAAACAGAAATTGAGAAAAATGCATCCACAGGTGGCATTGCTAGTCAAGGCAGAGCTGGAGAAATTACTAGATGTCGGATTCATACGCCCAATTGATTATCCTAAATGGATTTCCAGCTTAGTACCTGTTAGCAAACCAGATCGCAGCATCCGAATATGTACAGACTTCAGGGATATCAACAAGGCTTGCCCGAAGGACGATTTCCCATTACCAAACATTGATTTAATTGTTGATCTCACAGCAGGCCATGAGATGTTATCTTTAATGGACGGATTCTCTGGATATAATCAGATCAGGATTGCACCTGAAGATCAACATAAAACATCATTCACTTGTCCATGGGGAACCTTCTGCTGGAATGTCATGCCCTTTGGGCTGAAAAATGCAGGTGCCACGTATCAACGAGCCATGACTACTATCTTCCATGATCTCATGCATGTAAAGGTGGAAGATTATGTCGACGACCTTTTGGTTAAATCAATAGACAGAAATACACACTTGGACATACTTTCAGTTGCTTTTGATAGGCTGGAAAAATACAAGGTAAGATTAAACCCAAAGAAATGTGTCTTTGGAGTAACCTCCGGGAAGCTCCTAGGATTCATTGTGTCTAAAAGAGGAATAGAAGCGGATCCAGCAAAAGTCAAGGCTATCTTGGACATGCCGCCACCCAAGAATATCAGTCAACTTCGGTCTTTACAAGGGAGACTCCAGTCCATACGAAGATTCATAGCACAACTTGCAGATAAGTGTAATCCTTTCCAGCACCTGCTACACAAAAACATTAAGTTCAAATGGGACGAGAACTGTCAACAGGCTTTTCAGGCACTTAAAGACTATCTTTTGAACCCGCCAGTTTTGATGCCACCAATTCCGAATCAACCATTGCTACTTTACATATCAGCTACTCCAACAGCACTGGGGGCACTACTAGCACAGCAAATACCTGACGGCAAGGAAAAAGCAGTCTACTATATCAGTCGCACATTGGTGGGATATGAGCTGAACTACACACCAATTGAGCGTGCATGTCTCGCTGTGGTCTTCGCTTCACAAAAATTATGACATTATATGCTTACTCACAAAACCAAGTTGATTGCCAGAATTGATCCACTAAGATATCTACTCAACAAAGCTACACTTACTGGGCGACTGGCCAAGTGGGTAATGATTTTGAGTGAATTCGACATTGAATACGTGGACAGAAAAGCCATAAAAGGACAAGCCATTGCAGATCAACTGGCAGATGCTCCCATGATAGATGATGTTCCTCTACAGTCAGAATTTCCAGATGAGTCCATTCTAACAATATCACCTGCAAAGCCATGGCAACTATACTTTGATGGCTCATACACACAGCACGAGGCAGGAGCGGGTATACTCTTTATAACTCCCCAAGGCGATTCTATACCAAAGTCATACTGCTTATCATTTCCTTGCACCAACAATATAGCGGAATACGAGGCATTAACAACTGGGTTAAGAATTGCAGTTCAGTGGAAGATCCAGGAACTTCGTGTTTTTGGCGATTCTCAACTTGTCATCCGTCAAGCAACTGATGATTATCAAACAAAAGATGAAAAGCTAATGCCTTACAAAAAACTGGTAGATGATCTGAAACAACACTTTGCAAAGATAGATTTTGAGCAGATACCAAGAGAACAGAATCGCGCTGCTGATGCCATGGCTACAATTGCTTCACTCATTGACCTACCGCAAAATGAGACCTGTTATGAGTTCCTGGTTGACAACCTGCTGATTCCGTCATATGAGATCACTCCTACGGAAATGATATGTGTTATTGGTCCTCAATCCCAGTTATATGGTTCCATATTCACATACCTTCGCGACAACATCTTACCTCCCGATTTATCGAACAACCAATGCCGCACTTTCATCCGCCAATCCTCCCGATACGTTATCCTAGCTGATATCCTATACCGGAGAGGTCTAGATGGCACCCTCCTTAGATGTTTAGAGAGTGACGAAGCTCAGATTGCGTTACGAGAAGTGCACGAAGGGATATGTGGTCCGCATACTAGTGGTCCTACCTTGGCCAAGAAACTCATCAGGACTGGATACTACTGGCCTACTATGGAAAAAGATGCATATCAGTTTGTCAAGAAGTGTAAGCAGTGTCAAATTCATGGAGACCTCATACACGCACCAGCACAAGAACTACAGCCACTTGCATCTCCTTGGCCCTTTTGTCAGTGGGGACTCGATCTCATAGGCAAGATTCACCCTCCTTCTTCCAACGGACATAAATTCATTATCACAGCCACAGAGTATTTCACAAAGTGGATTGAAGCCGTGCCTCTCACGCAAGTTACTGGGAAACAAATCACTACTTTCATCCTGAACTACATCATTTGCCGATACGGGATTCCTACTTCCATTATCACTGACAACGGGCGTCCTTTCAAGAACCAGGATGTTCGTGAACTCTGTGAGCGATTCCATATCTCTCATCGTTTCTCCACACCATATTACCCCCAAGGTAATGGCCAAGCTGAGGCGTCTAACAAAACAATTCTCAAAATACTTAAAAAGACAGTCGACGACGCTGGCCGTAACTGGCATGTCCAACTCAATCCCGCACTTTGGGCCTATCGTACCAGTGTTCGCACACCTACAGGAGCTACACCTTACTCACTTGTCTACGGTGCTGAAGCCATCTTGCCTATTGAGGTCGAGTTACCTTCTTTACGGGTCTCCTTGAGAAACATAATAAACGATGAAGACTACAGGGTCTCTCGCCTACAAGAACTAGAACTGCTGGAGGAACGACGACACACTGCTTTTAATCATCTCAAGGCTTACCAACAACGAATGAGTCGCAGTTACAATCACAAGGTCAAGCCTCGCACATTTGAGGTAGGTGACTTAGTCCTCAGAGAGAACCCCAAGAATCAGCAAGATAGAGAAAAGAAGGGCAAATTTGAACCCAACTGGCTTGGTCCTTACATCATCACAGCAGTATATGGATCTGGGGCATATCAGCTCTCTACTACAGAAGGTGAATCCTTGGAGGATCCTATCAACAGCATGCACCTTCGCAGGTTCTACACATAAGCTCTTTTTGAGTATCCTAATGCAAAAACACAAAAAAAAAAAAAAATCAAAAAAATTCAAAAATACAAAAAAAAAATTATAAAACAAAAAAATTGTTACTTGGTGAAAACCTGGCAAACAGGCGCCTTGTGACAACAAAAAAATTGCAAAATCCAAAAAAGTAAAGAGAAATAATTTCGTCCAACGGTGAAAACCACTTCGGTGGCGCCCTGGGCAAGTACCATGGTGAAAACTGGGTCACCAGCGCCATGCGTAGGGACTTTGCTCCTCCCTCCTTCAGGATTCCCTTTCATTCTTTCACTTCGCACACACTCACGACCAATTCACTCACAATAAACTTACCCATTCCCATCATGGCTTGTTATTGATCTACCCAAGATTGGTTAGCCATTCATAATAAACCCTCCCTTTTCACTCTCTTTCCATCCATAATAAATCAGATACTATCTGTGACTACGGCCAATTCCTACGTCTAGTAATGGGTGTGGAACTGAGAACATCACATGTTTCGAGGAGTACAGTTTCTTTCAGCTCTCTTCAGTCTATCCGCGCACAATTCGCAATAAAGCAACATTTTGCATCGCAGATCCGCAATAAAGTTCCATCTTCTCCACAATAAGGTTTCAGTTTCATGGATTCAGTCAGTTTCCAAGGAGACACAGCAGCAACAATGGGCTTCAACAAAATCAAATCTTTCAACAGACTCAGACAACATATGGTTCAGTGCTATCTATCCTTTTTGTGAAAGTGAACATTGTGACCACAATCAAAATTTGACTTAAACAAGTGACAAGAGACACAAACTTGAGGACTACAGTGGATGTTGGTGTCGAGTCTTGGTTTTCTTTTGGTTTTATCTTTTTGGTGACATGTCTTTTAGCTTTTCCGGGATGTCTTTGACTAGAGATTCTATCTCCAGGATGTCTTTGACTAGAAAGGCGAGGATGGGGTATCGTCACTTATTTGCATTTGCTGTCTGTGGATTGTCTTTTAGTAATGCTATGACTTGTCCAAGGATATGAGGACACTGTGAGTCTAGTGTGAACTGGGGCATTCCTTGTTTGTGACTGTCTTATCTCCATGCAAACAGGTACAATGACTTTCTGGGCCGAACATATGCCTCGATTGTCATAACCTATTCTGCCATAATAAAGCTCAATGATGATAACGCACAAGAAGCTCTTTCACGTTCATATCTTCTGTCTTCCATCCCCCTTTCTTGATTGACTTTCATTGTCCTTCTCGAGTCCGCGTAGCCCGCTATCACATGACTGAGTATAATGACACACCAAAAACATTTGCATTTCATATAGTTGCACCTGCATCACCACATATAAGCATTTCATACATATAGATATTATAATTGCATCACATCCTGCATACAACACATGTTAGCACATCTCACATTTTCATTATGTAAATAATCATTTGCATTATCATATTCATTTGCATCACATACATTTTCATTTGCATCAGGCATCACATATACAACATAAAAGAACAAAAATATATGGCATTGCATCATATAAGCATCCATATCATAAAACATGCATCACATAAGAACATCTCATCACATAAGGTACACATGCATATAGCTGCCGCAAAAGATGAATCATCTCATATATATAATCAATCAAATGTGTCATAATACAATGATGTCAAAAGAATCATATGGCTACAAAAGAATCACCCGCAGGTGTCTACAATACAACAATGATACATCTACTGATACAATGGGAGCCCACTATAGCTATGAGGAACTCCCTCCCTCGGAGCCGCCGCGCCTCGACGGAGTCTGAGCTATAGATGGACCCGCCCCAGGATCCCCCTGTCCCTCTGGTGGTGGTGGAGGCCCCATAACCCCACCGCTGGATGCCTGTCTCCTGCGGCTCCCTCCCGTAGCCGTCGCTGTGCGCGATGACCTCTGGAAGCTCCTAGCCCGCTGCTCTGCTGGCACGGCTGCATAATATAGATCCCTCCAGTAGGCGATCTCCTCTCCGGCTCGCAAAACATATGCGTAGCCTGCCCCTGCATCCTCTGCCGCCCGCCTACCTGCCCTCAGAGCTGTCTCGGCCTCGGTATATCTCTGGATGGCCTGATCCCTCTCCCGCTCTGTATCTCGGACCCTGATCCTGAGGTGGTTCCTCTCTCGAACCAAATCCTCAATCTCATCTGCCTGGCCCTGGCAGATCTCCCGTAGCCTAAGCACCTCATCCTCCTCGGAGTCTCCACTCTCCGTCCCTGCCTGCATCCCCTCCTCCATCATCATCATCTCCTCCACCCTCTCCATCCACTGGCTCTGCCGGATCTGTCAACCTAGGAAATGGATGCTCTGCCCAGTACGCAGAGTACTCTGCGTCCATCCCTGCATCATCTACCTCTGGCCACATGTCCCATGGCATCGACATCATCTCCGCTAGCTGCATCACTGCCTGATCATATGATAGCAGTGGGCCAAACTGCACCTGATCTCTGACTGTACGGGCATACATGCCCGAGCCTCGCGGCATCCTCTGAATCCTGCCATACTGCCTGCATACCCTGTCCACCAGCTGTCTCTCTAATATATAGGGCGTCCGCCCAATCAGGTACCTGCTCCGGAAGGTGTAGGGCAGCTCCAGTGCATCGTCCCCCCACTCCTCGCACCCCAGGTACGGCCTCCAGATCACCATGTCAATATCGTCAATGACTCTCCTCCAGTGCTCCAATCTCCCAATCCGAGGCTGGGATGTAATCATCGCATATAGGTGCACAAAACTCTGTCCCTGTCCTCTGCCTCTGAAATGAATAGGCCGTGTGATGGGAAGGTGCTCATAGGCCCACACCTGCAAGAGAGTCACACCGCAGCCCAAACCCACTGATCCATGGTATACAAACTGATGCAGCTCATAGTACAAATGTGCTAGGACACATGGCCCCCATGCATACCTAGTATGCTCTGCCATCAGCGTCTCCAAGGCCCCTCCCCAGCCCACTGCCAATCCTCGTGTGGCCCTGTCTGGACACAAGTATCCACTGATAACTCCCCCAACAACTGCCGGCAATGCCAATCCTGTGGCTGTCATGGTGTCCCAGGCTACATGGCCTGCTCGCATCTCCAACTCAGGATCCTGAAAGACCCGTCTCAAGGCCTCCCTGTCACCGTCACGGTCGTAGGGGATCAACTCTCCATCAATGGGAACATGTAATATCCTGTATACATCCTCCAGTGTCACTGTCATCTCACCCATCGGCAGGTGAAACGTGCATGTCTCTGAGTGCCATCTCTCGGCCAACGCAGTCAGCAACCCCATGTTTGCCCGAAACTCGGGCACATAGAGCATATATGTGAGACCCATCTCCTCAATGGAAATCATGTCCTGGATCGACAACTCTGGTCGCAGTCTCTGTGTCGACGAGAATCTCTCCCGTGACTCCAACATCGGCAAATACTCCTGCAGTCAAGCAAATCAATCTTGTCAGTTATCGTGGCATTCACTGTTTATCACAAAATGCTACTTGCTACCTAAATGCATATGGCTATCTACCCTAGTGACACTCACTGTTCATCACAAAGTGTTGCTATTTATCCTAGTAGTGCTCACTGTTCATCACAAAGTACTACGTGTGTGACATTCCCTGTTCATCACAAAGTGTCACTCACATTCGCACTCCCTGTTCATCACAAAGTGCTGCATATCCTGGTGCTCCCTGTTCATCACAAAGTGCCTTGATTTATCCTAATCTTCCTAGAGGACCTGCTTGAGTGTATCCTCTCAGCAGCTTATCCAATCGACAGCGTATGTTCATCACAGAACTGTCGATTTGACCTAAAGGACTAAAACCATGCATTTAAACACACAAACGCACTTTTTCAACACACACGCGCTTTTAACTCATAAACGCGCTTATAGACTGCATAAACGCGCCTCTGCAACACAGACGCGCTTTCTAAACACAAACGTGCCTATGCCAGACACAAACGCGACCGGGGAACACAGACGTCCCTGCATGACATAAATGCTATTCCAAAGCACAGATGCTACTACATTTCACAAACGCGTCCGCATTCAACACAAACGCGGTTCCAGGCACAGACGCGCCTGGACCCGACACAGACGCGCCTGTTGGACACAGACGCGCCTGGCGCTGACACAGACGCGGTTGCGCGTTTTTGCACTTTTAAACTATCCTATTCCTAGCGCATTTATTGCTCCTAAAACATGCATTTATGACAAAACTCGAAATGCGTGAAAGTACGAGGAGGTTTTCGGGTACTTACCGGCTCTCCTGCATCGGCTGGTCGCTGGAATCGGCAGACACGGTCGAATCTATGAACGAATGCCATCGCTGCTGACTGCTGCTGCTCTTTTCTCGCTTTGCACTGTGATCTTCTAAGGGTGTGGATGACAATGAGGATGTCTTTTGCCCGTGGTCTATCTTATAGCCTACCCTAGCTCTCCCCTCATTTCCCGAGTCAGTCTTCCTCATCCCGTGACTTTGTCACTTTATCCAATCAGTCCATTCTATCCCATCTTTCTTATCGAGAGATTGTCTGCAATCTTTCTAGACTTTTTCATCCAATCTCTCGAGGGGGCATATCATTCCCATCCTGGGGCAACTCTGTATCAGTTCATCTTATCTTCTTTGAAACAACGCGACAAGCCGCATTGTCTCAAAGAGGGGCAAAATGTAGACACCCAAAATTGTCATGTCTAATTAAATAAATATTTTATTTATTTAATTATCTAAGCCTAATTCTTCTATTAATTAAATAAATTTTTATTTATTTAATTAATTCATTTATCCTCTTCTAGCCTTATTTCTCATTTAAATAAATACATTTATTTATTTAAATTATCCCTTTCCTATATTAAATAAATATTTTATTTATTTAATTGCCCTACTTCTTCTATTAATTAAATAAATCTTTATTTATTTAATTAATTCATTAACCTTTTCTACGCGTGACACATGTCATTCATCTCTTATTTCCCACACTACCTACCTCTTTCATTATTTTGGTATTTCTTATACCTACCCTCTAATCCTAGCCGACCTCTCTTTTTACACCTCTCAATCTTAACCCTCCATTTTCTATTGTGTCTTCTATTTAAGGAGATGCTTTCTTCATTACCAAACCCTAATGACTAATTTTGGAGGACTTAGCTACATTACAATTCTACTTGCAACCACATTCCGTTCTTTATTGAGCTCTTGTGCACATAAAAATCTGAGAGCAAACATATCAAACAAGATCAATGGAGATAGGAAGAATGGAGATCAAAACCCTAGTGGACATGTGATGGTATAATCTTTGTGATTTTTGAGTTATATTTGCATTGTCTTAGGTTATCTTCATATGTTATGGTGGATCTTTGTTCATTGTTAGGCTAGGGTTTGGTGGTTGAATCCATTTTAGTCTTTCAATATTGTTGTTTATTGCTATCCATTTTCACCATATACAGTACCCACTAACCAGTTTACATCAAACCATAGAGTAGAAAATAGAACTACATACTTTACGCCTTGATCCCGTGCCGAAACGAGTATGTAGGCAGTCTAGGGACGGAGTTGTCCCTAGTACTCAGGCATTCGTGGGTGGGGTCTAGGCTTGGTAAGAAGAAGGATTGAGTAGAATCCTAAATTGAAAGATAAGTATAATAAAAAAGGAAAAAGTAATTCAATGCATACTCGGAAGGAATCTCGTATGGATTCGCTTGACTTCCCGAGGCTTTAAGGCAAATTCCAAGGTGGAATTCAAGCTTGTATTATGTTATTCTAATTTCTCCTAAGGACGGCGACCTCGGTGCACTCCTATTAGAAGAGTGTAGTACTTAGTGAGTGGCTCAGGACCCGAATGGTCCGGATGAGTCTAAGTCTCTGGCCAGAGCACCTTCTATCCTGATTGGATAGATGCCTACTCCGTATGGGTAGATGCCTATCATGTATTGCATAGATGAAATCTTATGTCCCGTATGGATAGATGCCTAACCCGTATGGTTAGATGTTCATCCTGGATGAATGAATGCCTAATCCAAATGGATGGATGCCCAGAGTATGCAATTGAATCAAACACAAATGATTAAATTAAACAAAAAAAAAAGAATGGTCAAATTTTGTTGGGTTGAACAAGGTGGGTCATTACAGGTTGTTGCGGTTGTGGTTGACCAATCTTTTCATTGTTATCCCCCATTTTTAACCTAATTGAATGTAAACAATTGAATTTAGTTAACAAATTTGAACAATTTTGTATTTGATTTAAAAAAACCTAGTTTTTTCGTGAAAAAAACATATTTTGAATGAAAAAACAAATAAACATTAAAAAAATGCAAAAATTGAATGAAATTGATGAAAAACAATAAAAATCCTTCCTCTTAATGGATTTTTTTGCAAATTTGGGTCACAAAATTGGATATCGGGTCCAACCAGATATCGGATTTGAAAGAAATCGCACAGCCCATGGGTGAAAAATAACCCACAGGCTGTCACCGTCCACTTATATTGTCTTTCAAAATTGGATATCCAATATCGGATATCGGATTTTAATAGTTAAATTATTTTAAAATAACATTATATTATTTAATATAATAATACGTTATATAATATAATATATTATTATAATAATATTATTATATTATATAATATAGTATTATATTATATAATTTATTACTATATTAGGGCACTGATTAATTAAAGATTCTTGCTTATATTATATTATATATTATATAATACATATTATATAATATATAATATTATATTATATTATATATATATAATCTATTTTTTAATATAAAATAACCTATAAACATCAAATATATGATTTAATCCGATATTTGATTTCCCTAAGTGTTTACCATGCCAAGGTGTACTGCCATCCAGGCCAAGCACAAAGTTAGCATGTATTTTCACGTTTTTAGGCGAGTGAAAAAGGCTATTTTTTTCACATTACCACTTTTTGGCCCCCCATGATCTTTGCACTAACCCAAATTACGGAATACAAAAAAAGAACAAGGAAAACAGGGGAAAACAACAAAAGAAAAGAACAAAAAATGATTAAATTGGAGAGAAGAATGAAACAACATCCACGAATACTAAAGACCAAACGCACGATGAGAAGACTTGTTAAAAATGGGAGACACAAGTATTGACCATTTTTTAGTGTCTATAGATTCAAAGATACATAGAAGATAGTCTTTTTATTATAATAATGCACCAGTCATGTAATAGCACTTGTACGATATGTTTTGAGGGCATAATCTCATTATTTAAAGAATCACCAATATACTTAGTAAGATACTATAAAATTAAAATTAGCTCTTAGTGTAAATAAAAAATATAATATTATGAATTTCTCATGTCCCAAAGATCATATAGTATTCCTCATAAAAGTAGCAAATAGATTAACCAATATTTTCATGAGCATAAGCATGAATAATTTAACAAAGTAGCTATACTACTACATATAGTAATGATCCATAAAAATTCAAGAAACGAGTGAGCTATCATTTCCAAGTTTTCTCCCTAGATAGTTTATAAGGGCGATAACTACCATTATAAGGAGGTTCTTTACACCCAACCAATTAGAGGATACTGAAACCTCATTAAAAATGTACATTAAACACTCAAGAGTAAATACAGTGGCAAACTATTCTTCAAATTTTATGCAATTTCATCATTTTTAAGAGTGACTAATGATAAATACTTAACAAATTAGAGATTTCCCTTGCAAGAATATTCAAACATGTTTAAAATTCTATCCTTGTTCATTTCCTTGTCTTAATTTAGAATTTTTTTAACCAAATAGTCCAAGATAAGATCGTGACAATTATATGAGAGGTAAGTTGGAGTTTTTGATAGGCTCAAGGCTAATTTAAAAATTAATGCTTATCTATAATACTGAGGAAAATGAAAGCCTCAAGATTATTATTATCAACAATTTCTCTCCTCCTTGAAAAATAGATCATAGCAATTATACAAAACTCTAATACGATATCAAAAATGATAAAATTAATTGATATAAATGTAAAACCTCACAAATTTATTTATAACATGGCAATCACATGTTACAAAAAAAACCATAAGTAAAATAAAATAATGCATTCAATGGTAGCATTAAAAGAATTAAATTTTAAATATTTTTATTTTACTTTTTTAAATACCTCTATATGTAGTTATAATGCATCCAATGGTAGCATTAAAAGAATTAAATTTTAAATATTTTTATTTTACTTGTTTTAAATACTTCTATATGTAGTTTTCCGGTCGAAGCTATTCTGGCTACAAAACAGATCTTTCATACAGCGTGATAGCACCGTGTTAGTCAATCACAGCCGTTTATTGCAAAATCGACGGTGTAAAACGTGCGACTAACATGCATGTTCGTCAATCCATACTGCCGTTTTGAAGCCAGAATAGACGCGTCCTGTAGTTTTCCCTCTATATCTCTCCCTCTTGATTTTAGTAAAAATAAGAGAATTACCAATTAATAGAAAATATAAACCCTTATAACATGTATACTAAATGTGGTACATTTAATCTTAGCAAGTAACATGCTGAAGTGCATGGGGTTTATTTTTTAAAGAATTTATAGATGCAACATAGACAAGGTCAAGAAGTTCATTTTAGAAATCCATGCATCCTTTCTCCGTAGCAACATGGTCAGTGCCGTTATCGTCCACTGTAAAATCTTCTGATTTAAAGTTACATATGATACCTCCAATATGGTCTTTACGAGAATCCAGTCGAAAATGCTTTGCACGAGATAATAGATTTTGACATCAACTTTGATAAGGGAGCAAGTGAAGCTTCAAGTTCAACTATTGATGACTCAATAGCATAGTGGAGATTTGAATCTATTTGCAGGATACAATCGAAATGGGTTTGTTGAAAATGGGTAGGAGACTTTTAAACAAATGCAATTGTCAAGTGTAAAGCCAGACCCCACAACATTAGCAATATCCTCCCTGCATGTGCTTAAAATGGGACCTTTGAAACAGCGTAAGGATCTATGTCAAAGCATAATGGAAGTGAGATTTTTGCCAAATATTATAGTTGGAAATACTCTCGAATAGTCATATGTTTAAATGTGGAGGAAAAGCAAGACGCACAAAAAATCTGAAAGGGATTTCATTTCAGGGATGGAAAGGTTGGGAAGACGTAGAAGGTGGATCTGTTTGGCATGTGTAAATCCAACTTCCATGGCCTATGCTTGAATTCTATTAAATGACCCTTCTCTATACCTAGGTAAAGATTGGGCCTTTTATTAAGGGTGTAGGTAACCAATATCCACCAATAAGTGTACAGTGGTGAATGCCTCCTGCAAATAGCTCGTCAAGTTGAGAATTATCTTACGGATTAGATTTTATACTCATTCTAGAATCTCAGTAAATTCCAAGATTTCCATCGAAATGTGTACAAAATTTTGCGCTTCCCCACTAAATGTGTACACTCCATTCAGGCATCCTGCACGCGCATACATTTCCTTGAATGAGGAAGAAAACAGTTGTTTGTCCTCCTATGTGCAGTACTAAGAATGGACATCTGAATTGAATGGCTTTGTAGGTTTCAATGGTTATATCACAAGAGTCCAAACTACTTTATAAGTATCCTTCCGTGCAAAAGTTGTATTGGCTTGCATCAGATTGTGATAATGGGGATCTTTACTAATAGATCGGCATCACTATCCTTAACGATACACTTTTTCTATGTAATAACTCCTATTATATCATCCGATAATGATCACTTAGAAATGCACAAATTTACAATAAAAATATATTATAGTGTAGAAGAAACATATACCTGATCTACAATTATATGTTCTTTTGAGTTTCAACATGAAATGCCAATATAATTCCAAGCTTTCATAGAGGCAATTCAAGCTAAAGAATGAACTTTTCCTCTAATAACTCGTAATATCATCCAGACAATGATTGCTTAGAAATGCATAATCTTATAATAAATAAGTATTATGTTGTGTAGAAAAAGATTACCTGATCTACAATTATATGTTTTTTGATATTTTTTTTAACTCCAACATCATACAAAGTTTCTATAGAGCCACACCAGACTAAGAAGCAGCAACATAATACCAAATTTAAGACACTTCAAACTAAGAAACAAGTTTTTATTCATTAAATATCTTCATAAATTACATTAGACAATTAAATCATTATATTAATATGATAAGTCTAACATATTTTGTAGCATGTCATTAAGATTATATTCCTTTCATATTATATACAATTAACATGATAACTAATCAAAAGAATATTAATATCAAATGTGAATTATCAACTATAAAATATGGTATTTTCAAATAGTTTAGCATATAATTTACTACGATCAAATGTATTAGAATTATAATATATAAACTAGCAGTAGTGATTATATAAAAACATTGATCATAGTTCATCAATTTAAAAATAAAATACATGAATTTTATTAGTAACAAAAAATTATTCAATTTCCGTTAGATAACCATAATGTATACAAAATCAATACAAACAAAATTTCAAGGAAAATATTACATAATACAAAGACATTATGAAAGAAAGTTAAAGAAAGCGATCCTAAACAATCTTCATATCTCCATTTTCTTTAATTTCTTTATAATGTCTTTATACCATATAACATTATTTCAAAACTTGATTCATACTAACTTTGTATACATAAAGCCATCTAACTAAAACTAAAATTTATTATCACTAATAAAAAATCTAAATTTTAAATTATATTAAATAATTAATTAAATCAACACATCGTTAAAATCCTAAATGTAATCATTAATTACTTTTATCTCACCCTCAACTTAAAATATAATACTTTTTAATAAAACCATAAATTATAGAAAACATATTTTATTATATAAAACTATATAAATCCTAAGTGTTAGAAATATCTAGGAGTCGTGCACCCTCCAATATAAAAACAATAATACATTTAACTCTAGGGGAAGAGTACCAATAGATAACATAATTCCAATAACCATCACCTTATTGCCATGTTGACCCCCCAAAACAAAAAAATTAAAATTTGTGAGTACATAAAGATAAAAATACCAGTAAATAGTTATTTTAACACCAATACATGTTCACAAATGAATTAGTAGTTGACAAAAAAAAGTAAAAAAAATAAACAATTACTGGTACATTTCCTATTTTAATACAAAAGAACTTGCACAAATAGTAAACATTTTTAATTATTTTTAAACTTATTGTTTACATTTGCCACTTTATGCAAGTGACTAAAAAGTACAAGTGTACTCTAATTACAATTACATATGCACAACTATTGGTGCATTACATGACATAAAAACAATCAACTTTAGACTTCTTAGACACTCAAGTGTACATTCTTCCAAATATCACTTCACAACTTCATGTATTAAATGGATCTGCATTTGCAACAACTGGTGTAACGCTCCCCAGTAACCAAGAATTTGTATAAAACCAAATACAAAAACCAAGTTTCAATCAAACCATAGAAGAAAATTGAACAATTCAAAGCAATGGAGGATTGCATATTAATATGACATGACCAACTATTTCCTAGAAAAATTCAAATTTGAAAATAGCTAGCTACCACAATTGAATGCATTGCACATTCAAACTATATTATAAGACATAATTTTCCATATTTTTGAGCTTTGCAAATATCCTAAACTTTTATTACAATCCAATTCATTCCATATTCCCGAGCTCTGCAAATATCCTCTGCACATTCCTTATTCAAGGGCGCACATTCAGGTTGGTAGACATAGAATAACTAATTCCCTCTGCAGTCAACGTTAAATGTTATAAATCTTTCAATTGAAATTATACTATTTTCAATAAACCAACATTTCTTTCAATATAGGCACTGTAAGTAATATTAACAACCATAGTGGATGTCCACTGATGGTTTAGCTCCTTCATAGCTGCATTATGCTTTGTCTATTGATGATTTTTTTGTATACGATTTATAGTTTCATTGCAATGCTCTCTTGTAGTTTAATGTGCCTATATGGTTATTGTCCATTAATAGTGTGAACTTTACTTCAATTTCTTTGTTTCATTATAGTGTGAACTTGACTCCACTTTCTTTGCTTCATTATAGTGTGAACTTGACTCCACTTTCTTTGCTTCATTTTGCGATATAGGTTTTATTTCAATACTCTGTTATAGTTTAATAATGTTGAAATTCTTATAGTATAATAATGTCAAAATCCTCACAGAGAATGACAAAAAAAAGTGATTATCTATTTGTTTTATTCAAAACCCCTTCATTATTTATCATTTCATTTAATGGGTGCATTGTTAAATGGCGTCTCTCTATTTATAATGCCAAAATAATTACAGAGAGTGCAAAAAAAAATGATTATTTATTTATCATTACAATAATGTGTATGCCTGATACTATTACTTACAGTGACTATATACTGGCTATAAGGTGTGTGTGTGTGTGTGTGTGTGTGTGTGTGTGGACAACAACCTTATAGCCAGTATATAGTCACTATAAGTCATAGTATCAGGCATACACATTATTCTAATGATAAATAATGAAGGGGTTTCGAATAATTATGAACAAAAATCATTTTTTTTTGCATTCTCTATAATTGTTTTGGCATTATAAATAGAGAGACACCATTTAACAACACACTCATAAAATGAAATGATAAAAAATAAAGGGGTTTCGAATAAACCAAATAGATAATCACTTTTTTTTGCCATTCTCTATGAGGATTTTGACATTATTAAACTTTTGTGTGTGTGTGTGTGTGTGTGTGTGTGTGTGTGCATGTTATTGTTGACATATAAAGACCTTCTCACATACACGTTATTGGCCACTTGGAACAAATTACCGCCAACTACATTGCCCTAAAAACTTTGAGAAATGAGAATTTTTTGAGGCATTTTCATTGTTTGCTCTGCCTTCAATTTGTTAATATACTCACTGTAAATAATATTATCAGGCATACACTATATTACTTCCAATAAATTTCATATGAGAAATACAGAAACATCCTTCAATTATTAGTCATTTGAGAAATGAATCTGTATCTTAATACTATATTAGCAATATCCAGTTTTTAATCACATGATAGTTACATCTCATGCTTCTAGTTTCTCTCCTTGTTATATAATGTTTCAAGTTCTATACCTGTGTGTGTGTGTGTGTGTGTGTGTATACACACACACAACACCATTTTATTTTGTTGAAAGATGTTCAATGATGTAATTGTTCACTATCTAATAGAATATCAACAATATCCAATTTTCAATCACATCACGGTTACATACTTAATTCCTGCATGGTTGTTTCGAGATCTGTGGCTATATGGTTATTGTCTATATTATCAGACATACATAAATAGAGATAGAGTACCATTTTATTTTTTTCAAAGATGTTCAATGATGGATTTGTACTCATTGGTACCTATAGAAATTGATTTTTTTTTCATGCCCTTTATATTGGTAGGAAGAGGAAGGTTCCAGAAGTGTTCATTGAGCCTCCTACAACAGAGTCTGAATCTGAGGATGAGACACCCCTGGATTTCAAGAGGGTTATAAGGAAGAAAATAGAGGAAACCAAGGTAGAGGCTAAAAAGCAACCGGTTAGGAAAGTCACATTCAAGTTACCAACACAAAAACAAGCACCAAAAGTAACACTTTCAGCTCCATCCGGTACTGCAAGAAAAAAGAAGGTGGCTGATATTGATCAGGCAATTCAATTTGGTAATGTAATTATCATTCCACCAAAAACTTGTGTAGAATTAGTTGATAAAATAACTAAGGATTGCATGTTAAAGAATGTACAGTTTTACTATGATTGTATAGATAATGTTGAAGAAAGAGAGGTAAAGGAGGCAGTTTTATTATATTTGGATATTTATAGTAAAGCCTTGATAGAAATTGGAAACCAAATACAAGAAGAACTATATGATATGTTAGATGCTAGGAGGCTATCAGCAATACAAGAAGACAAGAATATAGAAATTAAGGAGTTGTTATCTTTTTGTGTTTCTATTACTCCAGAGGAAATGGATAAGATACTTGAGGTTGCAGATAGAAAAATCTTTAACAACAAACATGGAATAACTATTCTTATGCTAGGAAGGGTAAATGAGATAATCAAGGAGACCCAAAAGGAATGGGTTAAGTTCTCTGAAGAGAATCGAGGTTTCTTTACTTCACCGGAATCAAAGACCTACACTACAGACATCCCGGTTGAAGGGAAAGGAAAGTGTTTTATGGTTACTTCACCCTCAATTTTGAAAAACATTAAGATAGTGGAAATCAAGCCCCTGGTAGATACAAATTTATAAGAAAATATTGAGATACCTGCAAATACAGAGAGTAAAAAGGTTGATGATGTATAGGATACTAATGCATAGAACAATAGTCCTCCAGATACAGATGTATAGGTTGAGGTTATAGTTCCTAGGGAGGAACCAACAGTTACTGAGACTACACCAAGTGGTGAAGCCACCGGTGCAAGGAGGAAGTTACAAAGGATAAAACATCAGAGGAGAAGAAAGGGGAATCCGGCAAGGAACCGGTAGTGAGTTCATCATTGTTGTCAATTGACACTTCGCAGGTTGTAAAGAAAAACATAACTGAGATGAGTCCTATTGAACTCATGATGATGGATGCACAAAAAATAATGAAAGAGGGATCTATGGATAAAGGGATTATTAATTAGTCTATCACTTTTTTGTATAGACTAGTCCTAGATTGCAA
>NC_081409.1:170603412-170607339 GCF_030272615.1 Cryptomeria japonica
TCTTAGATAAATACAATGAGTCCATGAAGACACAATGAAACCAACACTACCATCTAGTTTGAACCACAAGAATTTGTGAATTATTTTTGTTTAACTCCTCATGTCCATGTTTAGATTCCATCCAGCATGAAGAATACTACACATGTGTAGCAATGAGGATTTTGTTAGCAACATAAAGTCTGTTATCTAAGGTTAAGAATTTATTACCAAAATTGAATAATTTATTTTCTAGTCTATCCAAGAACCAAGCCCGCAAATAAGAAAGTGAGTCAACGATTTGAAAGGGGATACTAAGATATCTTGTTATCCACCCATATTATTCAATTCTTCTTCTAATTTTTATTTTTTTAAAAAGGCAGCAGTGCCACTTAATATATTTTATTTATATATAACTTTAAAAAAGATGATTCAAAGAGCTCCCGGAGAAAAGAACGAGAAAGAAAAACTCTAATCCTTGTTTGATAATACATAGAAAGCTTGTGGAGCTTATATCCCTAATATGCCAAAAAGGTACAATATATCTTCTTCTAAATTTTATAAAAATAACATTCTTCCATTAGTCAAGTGAAAATTAATAACTTCTTTATTTTGGAGGATATAAATCCCTTTCATAAGTTTCATCTAGTTAGCTCTTTGAAGAAGATATCCTAAAGAATCAAAAGTAAGCACATATATAAGAATGGAGACAAAGGACAACCTTTCCTTGTAGAATGTTGTAGTTCAAAGGAGTCAAACATAGTCTTATTTACAATGATGTGGACATTAGCATCTTTGAACAACATTCAAATGTGATTTAGGATTTTTGTTTGAAACCCTAGCCATTACACCATTTTAAGAATGAAACTCTAGCAAATTTTATCCTAAGATTTGTCAAAATATAACTTGACCACCAGTGTATTTTTGCCTTATTTTTGGGCCCATTCAATAGTTTCCCATGCCAACATTAGATTATAAAGTATATATCTATTGTGTCGTAAATTGTACAGCCTTAATTAGGCTGTCCAATTACACACTTAGTTAGCACTCACCTTAGAGTGTCTCATTGCATTATGAATTATAAGATTTCTTTAGGAATTTAATTAATAATTTAATTAAATCTAAGTCATCTCTCATCAATTCACACATATCATAAATTGGGCCCTTGGTCCTAGGTGTGCTCCTTTTTATTTAATCTTTTTTTAATCCTAATATTACCCTTATTTCAATATTAAAAGTACATTTCACATATCTACACATTATTGTTTGAGCCACCGAGTTGGATTTGGCATTAGAACCCCGTTATCTCACATACTTAAAAATTTGAGAAAATATTGTCGAGATCGGGTGATGAGCCCAAATAATGGTTCAATTATGTCTACGTCTTTTATATTTTTGCTGATTCTGTCGAGGGTTTAGAAAATGTTATAGTTCTTAAGAATTTGTTAATAATGGTTCTATGTTGTTTTCTTGAACTTGACAAAAGTGGGCATGAACTTACCCTTATACTTCCTTTTTCATAAATGGTGAAAGATGATAGGTGACCTTGCTATATGATTTATTCATATTAATCTTGCATGTAGTTAAATAAATGTTATTCTGATGTGAAATGGATATTCCTTTATTTTGGACACACTAATGACATGATGTAGGAATAAATGAAGGAGCAACAATGGTCAAAGCCTCACAACATGGGAGTTCATGCCAATTAACTGATTAAAGGTAAGTCATGCCAAGATGAACATTGAAAGAGTCAGCAACTGATTATTTACAACTCATGTGAAGTAATAATGATATTTTAATGTTCATGCTTGTAGTAGAGTAGATCTATGCCTAGAGTATTTATGCTAGATTTCCTCTACAACAAAAACACCTTGACTGTTTCTTATTCGGAACATAACTCCTTTTCGTTTTCTTATGTTGTAATAAATTGTGTCCTCCTTATGTCTTGGGAGTGGACTTGTTGTCAGTTAGAATCAGTAAGGAGTCTTCTTCCTATAAATAATATTTTTGGATAAATAAGATGATATTCGAGTTTGCAGTAGCTAGTTGAGATTTGGGAAGACTCACTAAGGGGCCCCACTTGGTGAGAATTCCAATATTTATGTTCAATAGTTATTTTTCATGCAGTATTTAGTTGATGTCCTGGCAGTTGACTGTTCCTACAACAAAAGAAGACAAAACAATTTCCAGTTTGCTTTCCATGGATTAGATTGTTTTTATTCATTCAAGTTCAGTTTAGATGATAGTTGTTGTTAGGAATTTGACTTGTTCCCTTTCTATGCACTTTACTTTCAATACCATTTCCTTTTCAGTCATAGATATCATGGCTACAATTGGATCTCTAGTGCATATGTGAGTAAGTGCACCAAGATGGTGAACAAAAAGGGGGGTATAAGTGGCCAATTTTTTTTCTTCTGAAAATAGGTAAACTTGAACTTCCAAGAGATATTTGAAGGTCATGCACTAAAAATAAGGAGTTGAGAAAAGAATAAGAATTTTAGTACTCTGAATCTAGTTTCTAAACTACTAATTTTTTCAAAAATTGGAAAATATTAAGAGGGTCAAACCTCTTGCGTACGAAAAACTATCCTAATTTTTTCAGAAAAACATAACATAGCTGTTTTCATGCGCTACACAAAATATATAGTTAGATTTAGTATTTTGCAAAACCCTTTGGTAGGATGATAGGTAAGAGTGAGATCTAGAAGTTGTATATATTATTATAATTTTCTATTGAGTTTATTTTAATGAATTTTTGAAGTGACCGCATCCTGAAAATTTGGTACCTATTCATGCGCTAGGCATAAATTGTATCAAAATAATAAAAAATGCAAACTGTAGAACAATAATATGTAATTTATTTTGAATTTGGTAAAGTGTATCAAAAGTTATTAAAAAACTGGTAGACATATGTTTGTGAGGACTGTCAAGGCACTTGAAAAGAAAATTAAAGTTTACTATGGTAACGTTGTCCAAAAATAGAAAAATTTATATGGCAGAAAACTGAGAGGACGTGTGAGATTATGGTGGTAATTTTAGAGATGCCCACTTGATCATTTGTAAAATTGATGATGAAAAAGTCAAGAAATCATGTTGGAAGATGAAAAAATGTGTAAAGGGACAAAAATGGGGGGGAAATGGGCTTGCAAGCCTTAGGGTCATTTTCCAACCCTCTTACCAAGCAAAACCCGCACGGTTTTGAGAAACAAAAAGTACTATTCACAGTTCTTCATAACCCACACAGTTTTTGAAAAACAAAAAGTATTATTCATAGTTCTACATAACCCATATGGGTTATGTAGAACTAAAACCATTATTTTGAGTTTCACAAAACACATACGGGTTATGAAGACATAATAATGTATGCTTGTAAATTTAGCATTTACTACACATATGTATAGACATACATATATAATATGTGTTTACATATGTATATATGCATATCTATAGTTATATATACATATATTTATATAGATATATGTATATATGTTTGTATGCATGCATGTCTGTCTTCTTTATGTCTCTCTCTTGTCTTCCTCCCCCCATCATCATCTCTATCTATTCTAAGCCCTAATTATCCTCCTTGAGTTATATCTCATCTCTCTCCCCCTCACACTTCTCTCTTTGTCGAGTCTTTCACTCTTTTCTCCTTCTCGTTCTCTCTCTATCTCTCTCTGTCTCTGTCTCTGTCTCTCTCCTATTCTCCCCATCTCCACCCTCCCAATCTCCTCTCTCTCTCCCCCTCTCCTTATCCCATTCTCTCTCTCTCTCTCTCTCTCTCTCTCTCTCTCTCTCTCTCTCTCTCTCTCTCTCTCTCTCTCTCCCAATCTCCCAATCTCCCCCTCTCCTCTTCCCAATTGCTCCCTCTCTCCCTCTCCCTCTCCCCCTATACTTTTCCCAACCTCCCTCTATCTCCCTCTCCCTCCATCCCTCTCTCTCTCTCTCTCT